>NW_020897691.1:25312291-25317590 GCF_003984885.1 Neopelma chrysocephalum
TTTCCTTTTCATTTCAACCCATTCCATACAATGAAGTGACTTAGAGCCAGTCTCAGATATTTCTAAACTCCAGTGATTGTGTGGCAGGTTTTGCCCAGCTATGAAAGAGAGAAAATGGGTTTCTCTTCCACAGAAAATTAATTCTAAATTTCTAAAGCAGTAGCAGGTTATTTGCTGTTATCAAAATGTTCCTAAGCACAGGGAGGTAAAATGATAAGCACTACAGCAAATGACAGCCAAGACCAATTGCTGTTCTCTAACATAAGCAAAGCAAGAAAGTCCTGTGGTGAGAGCAACAGCCTACCAATTAATAGCTAAACAGATGTACCAGCTATAAATCCAATGCAGCATATTTCTATCAAATCTGTCATTATCTTGAATCCCTCTGGCCCCACACTGGGTGCCAAAAAGCACGTTTGTTGGTTAATCTGAGCAGGCAGCTCAGCCCCACACATCCACTCACACTCTGCTGCGGGAAGGGGGGAAGAACAGGAAGGGTAAAGTGAGAAAAAAAAGAGTGAGTTGACATAAAGACAGTTAATAAATAAAGCAAACAAACAAAGCAAAATCCGGAGTTCATCATTACTTCTAATCAGCAGGGTGTTGTTCAGCCACTTCCAGGAAGGCAGTGTACTTAGGAAGGCAAACACCATCACTCTGACCATTCCCTATTCCTTCCTTTTCCCCTCCCAAAGTTTTATTGCTGAGCACTTTTTCATATGATGTGGGATATCCCTTTGGTCAGCTAGGGTCAGAACTCCCAGGTGTAACCTCTCCCAACTTCTTGTGCACCCCCAGGCTATTCAGAGAGAAGGCTTTGAGGTTGTTTAAGCACTGCTCAGTAATAGCTAAAATGAACAGAATGTGATCTCATATACTCGATTTTGCTACTTTTACACAATCATTGGTCTAATTTCACATACTTTACTACCCATGTGATGAATTTCTATGACGTTTCTCACCAGTAAAATAAGATTATAAAACTTAATAAACATTAACCAAGAACCCAAACTTTTCTATTTAAAGATCAAGGACCTCACACATTTAAAAATACTTCTTTTCATCCCAGCAAAAGAAAATTCACATTAAAAAAAAGCAATCAGTATGATCGATACTTAAGAGTAAAGAAAACAACAGGAAAGAAGGAAATAATTATCTATTATCCTTTCTGTTCTCAGTTACTAAATCATAAATTTAAGTGACCATTCTGCATACAGACTGACACTACACAAAGGCAGGGCTAGGGTACAAACAAACCCACACTGCTATAGTTGAATTGCAGTCCTCTATTCATCTGGCACTTTCAGAAACTGGAAGATATTTTCAAAGAACCCAGGCAGGACATTTCTGACATACGCATGTCAGCAAGCATGTCAGGAAAATAGGAGAGTAATTTCTAAAGAGCATTGTGTTGTAGACCCTTTCAATTTTCACTACTACAGCTAAGTTCTCTAAGGCCATGAAGAAATAGACAAGTTTTACATACTATGAATTCAAAGACACCTTTATACTCATTTATCATTCACCTTCTAAAATGAATGGCATTCAGGAAAAAGAACTCCAAAGCTTAACCATTTTTCTCATAAATGTTTCCATCCGTTAACAAATGGTCATTTTGATGAAGGTGTTTTTGCCAGAGTAATATGATATTTACAGTTATTTTGAAAAGTGCGTCTCTTTTTCTGTGTCTGGATGAAGAGGGTCATTTCATCCTCACGCAAATGTTGCTTTTCTTCCTGTTTGGTGAAGTGTGTGGCTCTGTGTTACCTAACACAGAGTCTGATAGTGGTTCATGCCTTGGCAGACACCTGGGTGCAATCCCAGCACAGAAGGGCAGTACTCTTTCTCCTCATGGACACTTGGCTCCCTTAGGCAAAGCAGGATGCCTGTTCTGCTGTGGCATTCCTGGCCCTCAGCTCCACCCCAATACCTAGATACTCTGTCAAAGTGTGACTGAGATAAGATAGCCAGGTCTTCAAGTGTGCCCTTCCCCACACATGTACACACTTTCCTTTGCAACTGTTTCTGATGAGAAATATGATTTTACTAAGATAAGAACACCCAGTGGGCACTACAAGAGGAATTGTCTGGATGCTCACATAATGATGCATTCCAGAGACCAGGAGCTGTGACGATTTTGATTGACTTCGGTACACATTGGTTTGCAAAAGTGTTTAAAATACTGCTGGAGGTTGAGCCAATTGGGCCAACTGGTCTCCCAAGATTGCAGGTAACTTCCAGGCAGTTCTCCCTGTCCTGGTAGGGACACCTGCATGGGACATCCAGCCCAAAGAACACTCACTTTTGGATGGGTGAGTAAAAGCACCAAAATCCGGTGATAAAATCCTAAAGTATTTCCATAGGTCCTTTGATGCTTTGCGATTGTGCATTCTGTAAGGACAAAGAATGTAAACCTGTACATTCCTAGCTGCTTATATGATAACCCTTTTGACATGCTTATATTGTATACTGCATTGGCAATATTTAGATACTGTATTAGCAATAAATCTAATTATAATAATCCACATAATCAGTGTCATACTTCTTGTGTCTGACCGAAAGTCTTCTCTCTACTACTCTGCTACACAAATATAGGGTCATAGGTAGTTAAGTTTTGTTAAAATGAGATCTGGTTAGATGAGGTGTTCATTTGGGAGATCAATCACCATTTGGACATCTTTGGGGGTTCAATGCTATTATGGTTGAGTGGTTGAGTTTTTAAACTCAAAATTGGATATAGTATTTGGGACAAGTAGTGGATCAGGACTCTAGTTAAGATTAGACCAAGTCTGTCTAATAACGGTGACCAGTTAGATTTGTGCTGGCATGGTAAGTACCATTTAGAATGCTTCTTGGTTAATGATCTAAAATCAAGGTAAAGTTGCATTAAGCACAAAGTAGTGGACAGATTGTATCATGGTACATAATAGGGTTGGATAGGAATGGCTGTTAGCCAGTGAGTGTGGCAGAGCAATAAGGCAGAAAACCAGTAAGAATAGTAGACTGGTCCTCAAAATAAGAATAAGACATTATCATGAGTAAAACAACTTCTTTTGGGCTGCATTTCCAGTTGTCTTCTGGGTCACTATGGGAATGGATTAGGAGTTTGGCATAGAATTCGAGTACACACTTATCCTGAGCATTGCCATTTTGATAAAATATGAGTCTGTCTGGCCAGGATGGACAAGTACTGACACTAGATGTTGACAGGACATACATGGGTATGTCAGATTGTTCTGTAACACACTTTGAATAAGCATACAGTGAAGAGTATTGTGAACATTTCTTACAGAATAAAGAACCTCTCTTTAAGACTGAGGGCAACCCAATTTTAAGAGCAATACAAGCAAGTATAAGCAGACCTTCAGTTATATTCCTTGTGTTTTCATTCGTCATCCATTACATGCATATGTAGGTAAACAATACACAGGTAAGCATTGTTTGTTTCCTAACCAGATATTTCCTATTACTGACAAGGAAGCACTACCTTCAATGTGAACTGTGCCTGTTGGCTACAACGCCTCTGCTAGGTATGCAAGCACTGGTGCCCCATATATCACAATTTCCCATGGTACTTCTTAAATTTATTTATAGCATTTCTCATTGTTTATATTATGTATTCTTCTAGGCCTATTTACACAAAAGCTGTTTACATTTAGAACAAATAATTATCTATCCAATTCCATGTAAGCTTTTCCCCTATGAGTACACCACTATTTTCCACTCAATTCCGAGTCTGGAAATGTTAATTTCACACTGCTCTGAGGCCTCCAGTTATCAGCTTGATAGTTGATCAGAGAGACAATCAACTTTATTTTTCTGCTGAAAACATAAGTTTGCATCTGATTACCAGCACTAGCTGAATTTAGGTTTGCAGCTAAACAGCCACAGACAGCTCAGAAAATACAGTGTCACCATCAGAGACCCACAAAATGTTAAAACTGTCTTGATTTGGCATTTTACATTTATTTTTAGCATAAAAGCCACCTCATAAATATAATGCTCTCTACAGCTACCCTATAGGAGGTTGTAGACAGGTGGCTGTCAGTCTCATCTCCCACATACCAAGGTGTAAGACAAGAGGAAATGGCCTCAAGTAGCACCAGAGGAGGTTTAGATTTGATATTAGGAAAAAATTCTTCAGTGGAAGGGTGGTCAGGTATTGGAACTGACTGCCCATGGAAGTGCTGGAATCACCATCCCTGGAAGCATTCAAAAAACGTGTAGATGTAGCACTTGGGGACCTGGTTTAGTGGTGGGCTTGGCAGTGCTGGATTAATGGCTGGACTTGAAGATCTTAGAGGTCTTTTCCAACCTTAATGACTTTGTGATTGTAATGTAATATACTATACTAATTTTTAAGTGTAATACTATTGTATTTTACTATGTCCAGTTCTGGGCTCCTCAGCACAAGACAGATGTGGAGTTCCTGGAGTGGGTCCAGCAGAGGGCAACAAAGATGATTGGGGGACTGGAGCACCTCTCTGATGAGGAAAGACTGACGGAGTTGGGCCTATTCAGCCTTGAGAGGAGATGACTGAGAGGACCTCGTCAATGTCTATAAGTATCTGAAGGGAGGGTGTCAAGAGGATGGAGCCAGGCTCTGCTCAGTGGTGCCAAGTGATACAACAAGAGGCAACGGGCAGAAACTGATGCAAGAAAGTTACACTTAACTTTCAACTTGCAACTTACAACTTTACTGTGCAAATGACCGAGCACTGGAACAGATTGCCCAGAGAGGTTGTGGAGTCGCCCTCACTGGAGATATTCAAAAACTGTCTGGACATAATCCTGTGTAATGTGCTCTGGGATGAGTCGGCCTGAGCAGGGAGGTTGGACTGGATGATCTACTGTGGTCCCTTTTAATCTGACAAATTCTGCGATTCTGTGATAATGTATTCCTAGATGTCTTTAGATAAATGCATTTTCAGCTTGTTCTATGACTTACTATGCGAATGAATGACTCCACAGTAATTTCAGCAAACTATATTCCCACAATAATGCAAGGGATCATTGCCATAAGAACCAGAACCAGTATTTTGCCAAATTATTCTAAGAAAGGATTATTCAAAAAACAAAGAAGCCTAAGAAAATATTTTCGTAAAGAAAAAACCAAACCAAACCAAAACAAAACAAAAAACAAACAAACAAACAAACCAACCCCAAATCACTCCCAAGTTTTAAGTGGTTGCTGCTTTCCCCCTTCGCCCTCTGTTCCCGCTTTTCCCCGCTGCCGGGCAGGCAGCGGCGGGCGGCGGTGCCCGGAACGGCGGTGCCCGGAACGGCGGTGCCCGGAACG
>NW_020897691.1:25317600-25369403 GCF_003984885.1 Neopelma chrysocephalum
CGGCGGTGCCCGGAACGGCGGTGCCCGGAACGGCGGTGCCCGGAACGGCGGTGCCCGGAACGGCGGTGCCCGGAACGGCGGTGCCCGGAACGGCGGTGCCGAGCAGCCGCTTCCTGGGGAGCAGGATCCGGGAGGAGCTTCTGGCGGGGGCGGGAGCTGGGGTGGCGGGCGCCTTCCTCTGTGACTGACAAAGGGCCCGCCGGGGTCCGGCCGGCCCCATGGCCATCCCCATGGTGCCCATGGAGACGCAGCTGCAGAGCATCTTCGAGGAGGTGGTGGTGAGTCCGTACCCGGGGCGGCCGCCGCCAGCGCAGGGTTGCCGGTAGTCCCGGGATTCGACTGCGCGCCTGCGGCCCACCGGGCGCCCCCACGGAGTGCAGGCATCCCGAAGGAGATGAAAACCAGCGGGAAGAGGGGCCACTGGTTCTCCTGGGGCAGTTGGTGCGGTGAAGCCCCGCCGCCCTCCCCGGCCGTGTTTGGCGCTGTTCCAGAGGCGGCCCCGTGGCCCGAGGGATCCGTGGGGGGAGGGGGGTTTCTCAGGGCTGAAATCGCTCTTCGCTGAGTGTTGCATAAAAGCTGACGCAGAGCAGGACTGGGCATAAAAAGGGCATAAAACAGGTTGCTTACCCAACACCAAATTCAGTGCACTGAGTTTACTGCAGAATAAGCTGTTTAAGGAGGCACTTTGAAGGAGACTGTGAGAAGATGAATGTCTTGAGGAGACCTTTTTCATCAGCTAGCATAAGGTGTGAACAAATAGTGGAAATACACTCACACGATGGTGCCTGCAGAATGAAGCACAGTTAGCCCAAAGTCCTCTACTTCTCATAGGACATTCCTTCCAGCCCTTTCACTAGCTTTGTTCCCTTCTTTGGATGTATTCAAGGACCTCCACATCCTTCTTAAATTGCAGGTCCCAGAACTGCTCACACTACTCAAGGTGAGGCCACACCAAGGATTAATACAGCAGAATAATCACCTCTTTTGGCCGGTTAAAAACAGTGTTTGCAAGCAGCAAACACTGGGGTTTGCCCTCCTGGCTGCCTGGGCTCCCTCTGGCTCACATTGAGTGTCAAATAGTACCCCCAGATCCCTTTCCAAAGGGCTGATCTCCAGCCAATATGTTCCTTGTGCCCAGCATTACTCTGTCCCAGGTGCAGAATCTGGCACTTCTTAAATTTCATGCCACCAATTGCCACATCCTTTTGTATGGCCTCTCGTCCCTCAGAGAGTCAACACACCTCTCAGTTTAGTATCATCAAAAAGTTTGCTCATGGTGCATTCAACCCCTGCATCCATATAATTGATAAATTTGTTGAATAGGGCTGACCCTACAATTGAGCCCAGAGGAACACTGCTAGTGACCTGTCACCAGCCAAATGCAGACCCACTCACTGCAATCCTTTGAGCTCTGCCCTCCAGCCAGTTCTTCACTCAGCGTGCTGTGAACCCGCTCACCCCACAGTTCAACAGCTGGTCCAGAAGGATGCTGTGAGGGATAGTACTAAAAGCATTATCCATAAAAAGTATGCTTTCCCTTTGCCCTCTAGGCAAGTGACTTTATGATAGAAAGATATTTTATTAGTTAAACAGAACTTCCCCTTTATGCACCAAAGTCACTGGGTCATTTAAGTCTCTGTTTTGTAGAGCACAAACGAATGGGCTTCTTGGTAGATATGGGAACTTCACAGTTGGAAACACTGGGGTGACAAATAGCTGATAAGGTCCTGGCGGTGTGATACTGCTAGAAAACCTTTTAAAAAACACCTTTTAACAGTAGCTCACTCGGGGGTTTTCTTTTACAGAAAACAGAAGTAATCGAAGAAGCTTTTCCTGGGTAAGTGTAATATTAGTTTATTTGTGCAAGATTTTCTGCAAAGATGTATTTTTCTACTTGTTTCATTGGGTACTGCTAGTAACTGATGTTCTTATTTATATTAGTATGTTTATGGACACTCCTGAAGATGAGAGAACCAAACTGATCAGCTGCCTGGGAGCTTTTAGACAGTTCTGGAGCAGTCTTTCCCAGGTTAACGTTTTATTTGTTGCTTATGTGTACTTTATATACTTTCTTTAATATAAAGTAGACAGACACTTAAGCTGTAAGGTCTGTGTTCAGTCATTCAGAATCTGCTTTCAGATATTGCGTAGTAAAGAATATGGGAAGATTTTGCAAGACAAAAATTAGTTTTGGGATTTGTAATGTTATATAGTTGTTCAGCAGAAGTTGGTGTGCAGTGCAAATAGAGATAAACAAAGGGAAGTATAACAGTAACAAAATAAACAGATAAAGGTAATTTGTTACAGAATTTCTAGTAGAAGTGAATAAGTAGGCAAAAATTAAAAAAAAGAAACTAGATGTTTATGTTTAAAAAATACCTTCCAAAACCTAGGTGCTTCCAGGCACTGTTCCATCACTGTTCCATTGGAGACCCGGTCAACTTTGTTTTTATTGAATTTGATTATGACTTTGAAAAGGGAAGAATAATATAGAGCAGTTCTGTCTTACTTTATTCTGTGCTAACTCATATGTTAAAACCAAAGTTGACTGTAGAAATCGGTGCTTAAGCTAGGAGATGTTTCTTGTACTGGATACCTGAACAGCTTCTATTGCACAAGTGAACTTCTTCAAAATAAGATCAAAATACTTGTAGGAAAAACTATAGGTTGGACTATTGGTGGATCACTTCCACCAATTCATAGTCTTGTTCTTATGTTAGTTTCATTTCTTCATAGTAGGATACTATATGAATTTTGTAGTTTGTTTCACTACCTGTAAATACATTCTTTCTCCCTTCTACTGCTTTTTCAGGAATCTCATGAACAGTGCGTCCAGTGGATTGTAAGATTTATTCATAGCCAACACAGTCCTAAAAGAATTTCTTTTCTTTATGACTGCCTAGCAATGGCAGTAGAAACTGGACTTTTGCCGCCCAGGTAAGTTATGTTGGAATGAATTGATCAGATACATGGAAATTGTAATATTGGAAGTATTTTTACAATGACATTGTACAATTAGTTCTGGAAAACATGTGCTTATTATCTTTCATTCATTCTTGCATTGTCTTCTGCTAGGATGGTTTGTGAATCTCTGATAAACTCCGATACACTTGAATGGGAAAGAACTCAGTTGTGGGCGTTAACGTTTAAATTGGTCCGGAAGATTATTGGAGGTGTAGACTACAAGGTATCTTCCACCCATTCCTTTCTCTGTGCTAAAATATGTTGGTTTGTAGCTTTGTTTTTATGATTTTATGTCAGAGACACCCAATCATTCAAAGTCTGCTTTGCTTACAAGAGAAAAAAAATTTCAGTGAGACCACTTTTAATGCTTTTTCATAATGGAGCTTTACCTTAAGAGGTAATTTTGTATTTACAATGTAACTCTTCGTACTCTTTTCTCTATTACGGTCCCCTTTCATCCTTTCTCAGTTACAGGCTAAATAACCTTAATGCAGTTGCAGAAGTGGTATACATATGAAAGTAACATTATCAAGCATTAAGGCTGAAATTTTGTCATCTGCTTAACCCCTCTTGCTACGTAGCAGAAGGGTCCGGAAAGCTGAGTCTCTGGCAGAGTACAACTCCAGTGCAAAGAGTAGGAAACCACGCATGTCTTGCAGAGAACAGCTCATCAGTACTGTTGATTGCGATAGAGCAAAATAAACTACAAAATAAAATGCAGCATAGCACTCTGGTCAGCCTGCACGAGGCATTGTAGGTTGGATGTCTCTGCATCCGCGTCAAAATATCAACAGTTACTTTCTCATCTGGGGTATCCTAAGATTGAGACGTTCCAAAGCAGTTTTATGTCATTAGTGTTCAAATTCTCAACAGCCATTTGTCTTCTGACACTTAGCAACAAAGAGCTAATTCTGTCAAAATATTGTCTGACCATATTGAATGTGTAATCTTTCTGTCAGAAATAAAGAATATCTGGGGATGTTAATTTTATGTGCTTTCTTTTAGGGTGTGCGAGACCTGTTGAAAGTGATCCTAGAGAAAATCTTAACAATTCCAAACACTGTGAGCTCAGCTGTTGTACAGCAGCTTTTAGCAGCAAGAGAGGTAACTATCTGAATACTGTATCACTACAGAGAAAGATAGGCCTCATTCTGTTGTTGCTAGTGAGTTTGTAATAGGTGGGATGGCTCTGAGCATTGGTACATTTAAACAGGAAAGAGTCATTGTGCCCTTATTCTTGACTGTAAATGCATTTTATGCAGGAAACAAAGCAATTTTTGTAAATATCCTAAATAAGCATTAAAATCCGTAACAGGAGTGTCAGGCCTAATGTTTGACTTGCTTAAGGTGAGATGTATGGGATTTAATACTGAGATTAGTTTCTTTATTTTTTTTTTCTTAGTGAATAAAAATAGTAATTGTTGGCAGTACTTTGTAGGCAGACATAGAGGCATGGTTTTACTTAGATTTATACAGTCTAACTTAGGCTTATACAATTAAAACCAAGTTTTAGACTAGAGTAGTACTATCAGAATACAACTTCAGAAAAAGTATTTTAATTCTTTTATCTGTTTTAATGGACTATCTCAGATTAGTAGGCAGACTACACCTTCATTTACCTTATTCAAAGTCTTTTACACTGATGTATTTTTTCATTTATAGGTGGTAGCCTACATTTTGGAAAGAAATGCATGTTTGTTACCTGCTTACTTTGCAGTTACAGAAATCAGAAAACTATACCCCGAAGGAAAACTTCCTCATTGGGTAATGATATATCAAATACTGTAATCTGGAGTTTTGTTGCACACAAAACAACATTACTTCAATTTTTTTCAAAACAGAGTTTACATGGGGATTTAAAATCTTGCATTCAACAGTAAGCTCTGTGTTTATTCATATAAATTAAGTTGCAGGCTTGATATGATTGCAGAAGCAGCTGTGTTTAAATTCAGTGATACAAAAACATTTGGTGCCATGAAAATGGTCATTGTTTCAAAAAAAAAAAAGTAATATTGATCCAGTTTTTAATTTTGCATTCTGTTAAACTAAATAGGTGTCACGAAAAGGATAAAATCTGGACTCCCTTAAATTAATGGGAAAATTATTACTGACTTTTAAGACAAGATTTAAACTAGAGTGTACTAATTTGTGTCAGTTGTCTATATGGAATTGTTATTCAGAGGTAAACAGATGTATTATGAACAGGACTTATAGCTTGCCTTAAATCATCTGTTACTAAGTGTAATAATTGAAATAATATAGTTTGCATAGGAGAAGCAGTTCTTATATAAACTCTTGCTTGAGTGCAAGTTGAGAAGAGTGCTTCCTGCACCTTCTTTCTAATGTCACATTTTTTCTTTTGCGATTTTAGATTCTGAATGATTTTTCTGACTTGTTGAAATATATAGGAAGCTAGTTATTTTAGTAGATTCCTTTATTTTTATTAGAATGCGTAAAGTATTAAATCTTAAATGCTCCTTATCATTATCTGGAACTTAAATCCTTATTTTTTTCCTCCTTTTCTCACCCAGTTACTAGGTAATTTAGTATCGGATTTTGTGGATACCTTCAGACCTACAGCAAGGATAAATTCCATTTGTGGTAAGAGAATGACATAATGAATGACTTTAAAATAAATTAATTTATTTGAACTATTTTGTTTCTTATAACCTTTAGTGACATATATCATCTAAGTCAAATGATTCAGGTGTTTTGTTTCATGAAGTGTCTTTACTCTTGTCAGTTCTCAGGCTTGGTTCCCTTCAGTTTTTGCTTTGAAGGGGAAAATTCGTATTGATGAGATCAAAATAATTTTTTGTTACAACCTGGTAATGGAAGTGTTAACTACTGAGTGTTAACCACTTGTTACATGGTCATATGTTTTCTAAGTACTGTAGATGTTAAGAACATTGTAAGTTTTCTATGCTCAGGGATTTTGAGTTAATACATATCCGCTGGTGTGTTAGTCATGGAGTGTTTTCTGACTTCAACTTCCATTGCAGCTTTTGTAGCTGCTTAGCTCTCTCTCTGTTGTTGCAGGCTTCTGTGTGAACATTTCCTTGCTCATATAAGTTCTGGTTGTACTTTTCTGTCAAAGAAATGCTCACTTCATTTATTGTTAGAAATCTGGTGATCAAAATTTGCTGTTTTAGTTGTGATGCTTGCTTCATTTTCTTCAGAAGATAAAAGTGTCTTATGTTTGCTTTGAGAATTAAGTAGTTTAATAACAGCTGCCTTCTTTCTTAGATTTTATTGCAGCTGAGCTTATTCAGTGCAGAGATTAAGAATGTAAATTCATCTGTAATGTTTCAAAGCATTTTGTTTCAGAAGCTTGTAGTTATTCTTGTATTGAAAGTGTGGCATAGCTTTTACTTATGTGACTCATGGGGATCACACACAATTTTTTCCAAGCATTGTTATGTGTAAATGAGTTGTATAGATATGGTTGAAGGGAAGAAATAAATATTTATTTACTTTTTGGTTTATCTGGTAATAGTATGGCTGGTTTGGATAATAGAAGTCATGGAATTTGAACTGTCAAAAGTCAAAATTGAAGCATCTAAATTCAGATGCTGATATACAGGTGTGCTTGGTGCCTATGAAATAAATCCCAGGTGTCTAATCTACATTGACTAACAAGTGTAAATTTAGCTTACAGCTTCATGTGTGATCAGCTGAATCACATTGGTCTATGCTGACTGAATTGACTAGATTTCCACTGAGTGTAATTGGAATACACACCCCTGCATCTGACTAGTTTGCTGATCAGAATCTTGCCCACAGGGGGAATGAAGGGAAATTGTAAGACTAGATTATATAATTAGATTTATGATGCCATTTTCTTTGTGGAAAGCGTCAGCGTACCAAAATCAAATCCCTAGGTCAAGCAATGGCAAGGGAACAGTCTTCTGGTAACTTAAAAAGGTACTTTTAGATTGGTATTTGCAAATGTTTTTATTTTTAAGGTACCTCATCTGAATAAATGGGGATTTTATTCCTTAGATATTTTATTAGTTGAAAATTGGTTAGAAAAATAAAATCAGCCTGAAGCAATCCTACGGTCAAAAGCTTTAAGCAGTGGAAATTTAAGGAGAGCGTAAATGTGTCTGGGGCCAGTTTTTGCATCAAAATGATTAGGGAATAGGCCAATTTCATTAGTTTAGAATTTATGTTTCTTTGCATGTAGGTCGCTGTAGTCTCCTTCCTGTGGTAAATAACTCAGGTGCCATGTGTAACTCATGGAAGCTGGATCCTACAACGCTTCGTTTTCCTTTGAAAGGTCTCTTACCATATGATAAGGTATGCCTTATTAAACTTCTTAAATATGTTATATTCAATAAATATGAAACTTCTATATAATTTTTGGGGGGGAGGGGAATTTCAGCTGCTGCCTAGGATACTGAAGAACACGAGACATAATTTAATGTACTTTGTGGGTGTGTGCCTGTGAGAGAGCAAGTGAGAGCAGAGAGTTGATTGGAAAAGTTATTAAGCAGTGGCTATATGGAAGAGAATGGGATGGTAATTTCATCTTTTCTGTGCTCTTCATTATTGCATAAAAAAGATAATTTTACAATTCAAACTTATATTTAAGTTAGCTTATTTAAACTTAAAACTCTGAGTGTGAAATAGTGGTGTACTAAAAGAACTTAAAAACTCTAAAGAATCAGGACATAAATCCGTGTTGTCCAGCATCCCATTCCCTGTATCCTGTCTAAGGAGGGATATAAAGATAGTGTCTCTATTAACATGTGTAGTGTTCATAATCTACAGCAATTATCATTTTGTGTGTTTCCTGAGACAGCTGTGGTTTCTGTCTATTTAGTTAACCTTCATCTTCCAAATATTTGTTCAGAGTCTTCTTGAGCCCCTTTAAGCTTTTAGCATCCTCAACATTCCTTTGACAAGGAGTGCCACATTTCAACTTCATGTTGCTTGAGGAATCAGCTCCTTCTGTTTGTTTTGAACCCAGTTTCAGATAATGTTTTTCTTTAACGTTATTCAGCTATTGAAAGATGGAGTGAGCAGTTGTTCCACATCTGATTTCTTCACACTATGCATGATTTTTATGCACTTTGGTCATGTGCTTCCTCAGTTTTCTTACCTTGTTTCCTTTGAGTTCAAGGCTGTTCCATCCTTTTACTGGGTGAACAATGTACTTCTACTTGGTCCTCATAAAATCTGCCACTTCTTAAGAGTTGTGATTATTTGCTCCTTTTGGTGATCACAGACCAAGACAATTTGCCAGATAATACATATCTGCATAAATTAAACGTTCATTCTTACATTGTTTAATTCTGTTAAACATAAACTCAGTATTAAACATAATTTTGAGGCAATATATGTTTGTATGTGATTGCTTGTTTCTTTTTCAAGGATCTGTTTGAGCCACAGACTGCTTTGTTGAGATATGTACTGGAACAACCGTATTCAAGGGATATGGTCTGCAATATGCTAGGTCTGAATAAGCAGGTACTGTACTGTGCTGTAACATGATTTAATTCTGCATAGAATCTGCACTATTCTTTTTCTCTTTTCTTTGCTATAGCTAACTAAGCAAAACAGTTTAGGTACAGAGAGTGATTTTTTTTTAATTTATTTTTATTTTTTTATGAGATCATATTAGGTTAATTGGACCTGTTTTTCCTATCATTTGTATATTGCTTTACGAATGTTAAATTGAAAAGTAGAGATTTAAAATATGATTTTTTTTTGCATTGCTTTTTTTTCCTATAAGGCCAGCCTCAAGTACACCTTTGACAGACAGTAGGAGACTGGTTATTGTTCATTAGTTTTTAAAGCATTGTTGTACTCTGTTATATTGGCATGTTATAGTACTAGAGTAGTTGAAAGCTGGGTTTTGTTTTGTTAACATTTTTTCCTTTTTATACCTTAGAATGAATGGGAGGGCTTAGTCTGACTTGGGGATCCTTGAGGCTGGCCTCATAGTCACTGTTTTGTCTTTTCTTTTTTTCTTCCTTTATTTTTGTTCTGTCCTGTCTTGTCCTGCCCATCCTCCAATGCTCTAGACCTTGAACATTGCTCAGGTATGTTCACAACCTTACTGTTGTATTGTGACTAACGATACGCTGGCCGCTTTGTAGCCACTGATTCCAGTTAGAGAATACGTGTACAGGCAGGGCTTGAAATTGGCAGGACTATTAGTCAAGGGCAGATTCTCACTGCAGATCTCTAGAGATATGAGAGATGTAGCATAAAGCTGACAGTCAGTGGTCCTTTGATCCTAAAATTTTTGTTGGAATGGACTGTTACTATTTTTCCTACCAGTCATAACTTTTTACTTTGCTGGAATTTTCAGATGAGGAGAGATGCTTAGTTCAAAATTTCTTTCCTTAAGCAGGTGGAAAAACAACCACTGGACTTAAGTGTAAAATTATAAAGCTGTAAATACATAATTAAAAAAAAAAGATTTACTAATGGAATTTTCTTATCATTAGGAAGCCTCTGTAAAAAACTTACCAACAGGCAATTATAATATTCCCCAAGCTAGGTGAAAGAAAAGTAGTGCAGAATACCACACAAAAAGTAGTTCCTTAAAATTTTGACTACTTGTTTAAAATAAATAAAACGCCTGAGCAAATCAACCAAGTGGGCTTCTGCTTGATATTTGAAATTATTGGTGTTATATTTACAGTTTATCCCTCGTTACACTAAAAATTTCCACACCTACTTTAAAAAAATAAGATTTATAAAATAGCGTTGCTGTTTGCAATACTATAGTGAAGGTTGTGTCAGTGTTTCCATTTAAGAAACTTCTTTCAGATTTGTAACTTGACTATAAAATTTACATGATCCTGAAACCTTGTGTATATTTCCCATTGTAAGTGAAGTACACCGGTGCTTTTTCTGAATTGGGACAGTGTTTTTGAATGAGCAGATTCCTACATCTTGGCAAACAGTACTCTGTGTTATATATGACAATCTCAAAGCAGCTGAAATGTTAAACCTTGGAAATGAGCTGTTTAATTGAGTAGTATTTGTGTGTCTATTTCTGTGTCTGCATTGGGTTAATAAACCAAACTATTCCTCTATCCGTCCTGTAGCTGGTAAATTATACAAGATCTAGACAAAAAATATGTTGAACCCATTTTATTCTTTTAACTATGGGTGGTCTGTGCTTTCAGGTCAAAAAACATTTATGTTAAAAATGCTGGGGTTTAACTCTTACTTTACCATATTAATCTATACTCCTTAAAATTTGTTTACTAGTATAGGAATTCCTACACAAAGTTTCATCCTGGCGTGAATTTTTATGGCCAAGGAACAAATGTGAAGAATGTAGCTTATAAAGGAAATGCTGACAGAACATGAACTATAGCTGTGCTGCTACAATTACACCAGCATAATGATGTTTGGGCTGTTAAAAATTTGTGAGTTGAAGATATGTGAGTTAAAAATACAAATATAGAGGTGAATGGTGTAGTGGTATAGAACAGGAAATATGTTCCGTTTAAACATTAATATACTCTGCTTGAAACTGGGGAAAACATTAAAATTTTACTAGTTTTTGGGTACAAATTAACTTCATGTTATAGCTGAGTTTGTTAATGTAGCCACCTGACAAAAATAGTAGCATGCTTTTCAGAAGTTGTGTAACTATATCAATGCTTTCAGTAAAATGGTTAATAATTTTGTATTTTATTGTTAGAGAAATAACCTGCAGAAATGTACTGTTGCTATAATAGAAATGCAAATAGTGCCACGTTTGTTTCAAAATAAATACAGAAACACCTCAAAGCAATGATCATTATTTATTTATGATCATTAATTATTTATGTGAAGTTGCTTGTATGCCCTGTCAACTATTTACACAGATCCAGTTGCAGGATTGGAGCCTTCATTTGAATCTTTTGGCATCAGAATCTAGGTATGGTTCTGCCAGATTTGTCCTAGTTCTCAAATATTCTTGAAGATGAACAACGAAATTTTGTGGTTCAGTCTTAACTAAGCAGATCTATGTTAGAAAACTGTTCATTCAAGCCATCTCTTGTTGTGTAAAAAACATACAAATCCAGCTGTCCTGTTAACCTTGCAGGGTAAAAAATGAAGGTAAAATTTCATATATTTATAGATTCACGTGTTCCTTTCAGGATTCTAAGTTTTCTTGAGGGATGAGGTTTTCTAATACCCTTGTCAATTGTATGGCTATGAGTCCAGATGTAATAATATGGACTTCAAAAATGTGTCTTCTCTTGGTGTCTGGGGACTTGGAGTTTTTGCTGCTGTGTACTTCTGTGTGGGATAGTACATACTCTTGTATACCTGTTTGAATTAGTCTATAGGAAGTAGAGATTTAAATTGTATTTTATCATGTCTGTTATCATGGTTTGCAGTTGGACTTGATCTTAACGGTCTAAATGATTCTATAATTCTATGTCAATTTATATTTTGCTACTAGCTGGGGTGTTACTCCTGATTCTTAGTTATCTTTTAAATAAGTTTTTTGAACTATGTAACTATCTTTTTTTTTTTAAATGATTAACAGTTCAAAATGTCTTAGTGCACTGATACCAAATTGAGATTTAGTTTAGGGATCCTACAGTTGGTTCTTAAAATGGAATTTAAGTAATGTCTTAAGGACATGAATTCCCTTTGGATGTTTTTGTTTATATCTTTACTTTCTCTGTGTGTACACACTTACATGAAGAATAAAAAGCCATTCTAGCTTGCATAATTGCAGTTACAATCTTACTGTAGTCCTCTAAACAGTCACAAGCTTTGTTACTTTGATTTCTCTGGTTTGGGGAATATTTGAAAGAGAAGGTAATTTTCAAGTGTCTTGTTTCTGTAATGTTATACAAAGGTTTAATTAGCAGCAGTTGTATTAAATGATTTTGCTCTTTAAATAGTATGTTTGGTTGGCCACCTTTTCAACGAGCAGTGGTGATCTGCAGCTTTGAGTAGGAAATTATCTATGCCATACTCTGTTCGGGTGCATGTGTAGTTGTATTCTCTCCTAGCTACAAACCAGGATAATTAGCTTGGGGAAGCTGTTGTTTATTTCATGTCTGTCCATGCATTGTGAAAGGAATGACAGAATGCAATATTCAAAAATTTACTTTCCTTTCACTTTTATTTTTAAAATAGCTGGGATCTTACTATGCAATATTACCTATGTTAACATGGCAAATAATTTAAGGGGTGTGATTATTTTTTATATATTTCTGATTGTAGGGTGTGCATTGAGAACACTCAAGTACAAGTTTCTTGTTGAAACTTACTCCATTTTTTAATGAGGAAAACTTTAGAATGGCTACCAAACTTGGTAGAAATAGAATCAGGCATAATACAAAGAATAAGCTTTAAGGTTTTGTGTTTTTGTAAAGTGCAGTCTTGGAAAATAGAAGTGTGGGAGTAGTTCTGTCTTGTATTAACTACTTCAAGCTTTTTGAATTGGACATCATTTATCCATTTACTATTGTGGGGATCTTGGTCTCTGTGGTTTGGTCTTCTGAATCCATTTCTTAAGTCTAGTAAATGTTGTTTGTTTAAAATATTCAAATATCAACAACTATCATAACTGTCAGCCAGCCTTACCGACTTCTTAAAATACTTTTCTTTTAGGAAGGAACACTTCTAATGCTAACCCTGTCCACCTAAACACCATCCCACTCAAAAAAAAAAAAAATCCAAACTCGCATAAGAGCAACAAACCACCATCCAATAGAAGCTTTGATCCACTTAAAGTACCACCACTACTCCATCATCAGAGGGCTAGCCTCAAGAAATCAAGGTGTCATGGTAGCTGTTTTTCCCCCCACTGTATTTCTTTATGGTTTAATAATGTTTTCAATTAGGTTATTTGACAGATTTTTAAATGTTATTTTCAGGACAAAATGGAGAATATGTGCTTGTGTAACCAAATTATAAAAATTTGAATTATGTTCTCTTTAGGAGAAAAGCATAGTGATTTTGAATGCTATATTTCTCCATATGCAATCCAAGACCGTGTTTGGGGGTTTTTTGTTGCTTGTTTTTGTTTTACTTAAGCCATACCATAACATGAATTCCTACTTATTTATGAAGGTGATCAGCTCTCACCTTTATTTTTATTCATCTCAGTATATACTGAGATGTTCTTTCAGTTGTGAGCAATTAATAAAACAAGGACCCAATCCTGCCAATTCCTGTGCAGCACAGTATTTTATTTTTGAGTGTTCTAAAATTATAAATACAAAATCTGTGCAAAAATTTATATTCACTGAAAATACAGAAAAAAAAATTCCCAGAAAATTAAGTTAATGAAGATAGAACATGAAGTACTGCTATGTTGCTTACTGAAGATTGTTCTTAAAGCAATAAAAGTATGATTTTCAGAATAAAAGATTGAATTAATTTTTTTAATTTTCTTGCTCTTAAACTTTTCCCAATCTTAGAATTATTCAGAATAATGAATATTCCTACTGGAAATTCTGGCTCTCTTTTTAACAGTAATATTTTTCCTGTATTCTTTCAATAATTTTATTCTAAATTCATATAGCCTAACATGATTAGGCTTTTGGACATTACCCAGTGCTTAGAAAACTATTAAATTTCAAGCCCTGTACATAGTAGTTTTGCATGCTGGATTATAAACTAGTCTTTAGTGTTGTCTGTTGCACCCTGCTCTGCTTCATAATTAGTTGCTTTGGGAGGGGGGAAAAAAATGAACTACAAAAGACCCGAAGTATTCTGACCTGGTGGTGATAACACTGCTCTGTGTAAACCTGTACCATGGTTGGTCTGTGATAATGACATGGCGTTCTGGAAGAAAAGGTATAATTGATGCTTTCTGTTCTAGTTAGAGGTTTGTGTTAAGCATGCTTCAAGAAAGCACAGCTGGAATTGTAGCTTTCTGCACTTTTGAGCTGGTGAAGAGCATGCAATAGGGGATGCTGTTCACTGTATTTTGACAACTTTTCCAATTCTTGCATTCTGCCTTTAATTGAAGAGAATCTTTTTTTTTTTTCAAAGCAAAAGACTACCATCAATGAAGGTAGAACAAGCATCTCCTTTCAGCATCTCTCTTTACTTTTATTATATCTTTATTAGTTAAAAGGGTTTTTTAGACTGCCTGGCTAGTAAGTCAAAGAACTCATCTAAGGCATCCCTAAAATGTTTTATTAGTATTTGGGTGATATTTTAAAACTTGTTTACAAACACCTTTTTGCCTCTAGAAAGGGATACTGCATTTTCATGTTTAGAGTTTGAGTAGCTCAGCTCCTTTTCTTTTGTCTCATTAAAGTAATAATTTTTTCTTTAAGGCTGCATTATGTTACAGGCATCAGCCCAAATAAATGAATAAATAAATGTAACCATTCTGGAATACAGATTGCATTGAAACAAACAGGTTAGATTATTTCCAAAGTGCTAGCACTTTCTAAAGTAAGTTTAGAAAACCCCCAAAGGGGTTTTGTCCTTAGTAATAGTACATTGTATGGGTGTAACAATACAAATGCAGAGTAATAAGAAAAGGTTGTTGCATTAAAGAACTTGTAACATGTGACATTATGTTTGATGGTCTTCAACTGAAGATCTATAATCTTCACAGGTAGTGGGCCTTCTTTTACATACATCTGTATTAATGTGTATCTGAATATGTAATGCATTCCTTACTTGATCATTACTAGAAGTCATCAGAGATGGTGTGTATCTTTATTTCTGGGTTTATGTAGCTCAGTGTGAAGATTGTGGCAGTCAAACATCCAAAGAACTCATCACTATGAGATGTAATTTCTATTCATAGTATCTAGAACATACCCCTGGGTAGTTTTCAATCCTTTTTGATGCTGCGTAACTTGTGGTGTTGTGTCAATAGGACAACATCTAATTATACGGGTAATGACCAGATGTTAATTCTGCTGCTAGTTGTAGGCTATAGGTGAGCCCAAAATGAGAGTGAAAAAGAGAATAGTCATTAAATACCTGCATCAGATATTGGGATGTTTCCTCTGCATTTGGTGGTATAGATAATACATCTTTTTCTTTGTGGTGAGCCCTACTTTTGAAAAGAAGGAAGAAAAAAACTAACAAAAAAATCCAAAACAAACAAAAGAACCCCCACCTGTGTGTTAAAAGACTTTGTTTTCTGTGAATGCAAGATCAAAGAAATAACATTCTGCTTGACTTTGTTAAAAAAAATCCACAAAATCCCCAGATGTTATTTGTGCATCGATGAGCTGTGCTTTGGAACTGAATAGGGAATTATGTAATGTATGATAAAATGTAAAAGTCATTGTGACCTGTAACATAGTGCAGCTTTAATACACTGACTTATCCTTAACTTAAATTCAGACTTCATCTCACGCTTCCCAGCCTTCTTTCAAAATACTGTACTGTAACTTCAACTGTGCAAGTTCTGGAGTTAATGGCAAGGCTTTTGGAATACTGTATCTGATCTCTGCCTTACAGCACAAGCAACGTTGCCCTGTGCTGGAGGACCAGCTGGTGGATCTTGTGGTGTATGCCATGGAACGGTCTGAGACTGAAGAGAAGTTTGATGATGGTGGAACCAGTCAGCTTCTGTGGCAGCATCTCTCCAGCCAGCTCATTTTCTTTGTGCTCTTTCAGTTTGCAAGTTTTCCTCATATGGTCCTGTCGCTCCATCAAAAGGTAAATTGTTTGTATCGCTCACAAGTGGTAAGAGGGATTTAAAAACCAAAACAATTATGTTTTAAAAAAGTGTCACACACCTCTGCAAGAAGTACCTTATGTGTAAGAATTAATTAAATTTTTAATATTGTGCTGTATAGGAGTAAGTCAGATTCTCAAGTTACGGTGCTGTGAGCTAGATCTGGATTTAGTATATTCGTTTATAGGATGTTCCATTGTGTTTGGATTCAAAACACGTGAATAACTAGAATAAAGAGATAAACTGGCATAATTCGGAAGATCCAAGTACTGTGCTGTTGCATCTAGTTTACAACTGAGTTTAAAACAGAATGAACACCCTGTTCTGTCTGTGGACTGAAAAACATGCCATGTGAATGAATGCGGGAACTTGCTGTTTGTCTAATCAATCAACTCAAAGCAATCTAATCAAAGGTAATTTGTCCAATTACAGTGATATTGACAATCAAAGTCCCAAGTTATAATAATAATAATAATTCCATTAAAACTGATACTGGTATTTGCCCTTTTCTCTGGTGCTCAATGCCTCTCTGAGTTCTAAGGGTGGTGATGCCAGTCCTAAGAAGGGAAACGAGGGGTTACAGTCAGTCAGCAATATCCTGAGTTCTTTGCTTAGAGAGCTGTATGCTGTTGATGGTAGGAAAGGGGTGTTCTTTCTCCTCACTATAGGATTAGCTTGTGGCTATTTAGATACAGCTTCTAACATGCACTACACATTGCCCCATCTTCAATTGTCCTCAGTTCCATGTTACATAAAAATGTAACTCTGTATGCTATGTTTTACTGATGATGGATTGTAGTTCTCTGCTCTCTTTGTTATCCCTAAAATTAATTTTACCAGGGCTGTTTTTCTGTAATTAGTGTTGATAAACCATTGAAACAATAGCCATGACACAAAACAATTGAACAAATCTAATATAACACTACAGCAAGCAAGATAAGAGAAGTGTATTGGTTATCAGAGAATTGCTGTTACAGGTAAATTAAATCACACACACAAAAAAATCCACGAGTGCAGATGAAGCAAGCCCAAGTTGTTCTGGTTCAGAGACTTCCTTTATAGAAAGAGTTTATAAAACCTGTGGCCTGATGCTAATGACAATTCTGTACTTCACTACAAGGCTGCAGAGTGACAATTTAAGATAGTATTTAAGTGTTGCTAATTTTTTAAAACAGTGATCCTCAAGAGTTAAATGCATTTTAAATCTTACCATTAATTGTTCTGCCCTCCCAGAGTCTGTTTGTGTGTTACAACTAATGTACCTGTTTCTCTTCTTTCTGGAAACATGATGTACGTTTCTACCAAGTCCTGCTATAAAATTCTCAGTGATCTCTCCTGGAACTGTTTTAGTCTGCCCTTGTATTTTTATAGGAATCTTTGCAGTGATTTTTCTCCTGTGTGCAGTATTTATCTGTTACTGAGTGTTTTTTACAGTTGGCAGGCCGTGGTCTCATTAAGGGGAGAGACCACTTAATGTGGGTGCTCCTCCAGTTCATCTCTGGCAGCATCCAGAAGAATGCACTGGCTGACTTCCTACCAGTTATGAAGCTTTTTGACCTCCTGTATCCTGAGAAAGAAGTAAGTCTCTAATTTTTAATTCAACTGGGACCTTTATATGTCAGTATTACTATCATTCTTGATTCACTCTTAAAACACATATGTGCTGCATAGTTAAAGAGAGATGCTTCATAATTAAATGATTTTTTTAGGATTTAGGATTTACTTGGATTTCCTATCCATGTAAAGATGTTTGTTTTTAGGGGCATGAAAAAACTTACGTTGACTGCTCTCTTCCTTGACTTTGGCTTGACTAAAGTTTTGAGGAGTTTGTTGAAGCACTGAGGAGACTATTAAGGAAAAATGTGTAATTTTATTGTTACATCTGAGCTGTAACAGAATAGTACACTGAAAGACACCTTCAGTTGCAAAGAACTGAGTGGTTAGTTAAAATTCATTCTGGTGGGACAGATCCAATCCTAGTCATGCTTTATACATTCCTCTAGAAGAGACAGTTAGAAGTTCTTAAACTTTCATCATGATAGCACTGTCAGCGTGAAGTCCAGATTGCTAACTCTTTTCATAGTGCTTTCTGCTTTGGGTCAGTGGTTATGATAATACAAATGTGTGGTGTATCACACTGATATGTAACAATTTTTTCCCCGATATATTAGTTTTGATCCACGGAAATTCTTCGGTACAATTTGTGTCAGGAACTTGCAGTTGCTTTTGTCAGCATAAAATACGGGAAGAGTGATGGGACTACTTACTTTAGCTGTAGTGATGGCTCCGAGTTACACTTGTTTAAAGTCTTTGTGTGACTAGGGCATTTCTTAGGGTTCAATTTCACAAGCACTTTAAATGTTATCTATGGCTGTTGCTCTTACGATTATTTGTCTTGCAGTCCTGTTGATTATGCAGTGGTGATGTCTCACTTATGCAGCCTGTGGTGCTTGTGCAGTAGTAACTGTATCAAAGGGAAAGAAATGCGGGTGTTGGCAAAAGGAGAGAGCCGGAGTGCCTTTTCCAATGGCAGTAATATACCTGAGTCTGTATCCAAAACTTTTAATTTTGGGGTGTATTTCTACCTTTTCATAAGAAATGTATTAATCTTTAAGGATTAACTATGATGCTAAACAATTTAGATTTTTCAGAAAATACTGGTGAACCACTGAGTACCTACTATGGAAGCACATACCATAACTGATTTCTGAATAATATATGTGTGAGGTTGAGAGGAAAAGCATATACTTTGTAACTATGGATGTCTGGAATTTGTATACTCTAAGCATGAATTTCCTTTTGCCAAGGTCTTAGATAATTTGTTTGGTTTGGGTGTTTTTCAGAATAATTACTGAGGTCCGGGTCTCTTCCAGAGCTCTTGATTTAAAATTGCATACAATGATGAGGGTAGAATCCGTTCTTTAAAAATGTTCCTTATGGTGCTGCAGGTCAGAAAAAAAAGAAGAACGTGACCTTGTGAATACTGTCTGTCTAAGTCGGTTTTCTGCACATTAATCCATGTGATTTGTCACATTCATGTGTTCTTTCTTTAGTGTATTCCTGTACCTGATATTAACAAACCCCAGTCAACTCATGCTTTTGCAATGACCTGCATTTGGATTCATTTGAATCGGAAGGCCCATAGTGACAACTCCAAGTTACAGATTCCCATTCCTCATTCTCTCAAACTTCACCATGAGTGAGTGCGGGGTTTTTGTTATGTTTTGATTTGTGCCTAGATATAATGAAATAGGAAGTTCCAAGTCTGTATTCGGAATGTATTGTGTGATGGGATGCTGTATAAAGGTTATCAAAGGAATGAGTTCAAAGCCATTCAAAAAGACAAAGTTCAAACTCAAAATATTTCATAAAAAGGGAAATGCTGTCATCCAGCTAATGGAAATGATATATTTTATTGCAGAATAATAAGTCTTTATTGCTAATGGAGAATCTGAAAGTAAATTGACTGGTTTTGTTATGCTGTGGTTTGGAAAGTGTGGATAAGCAGTACATTGGGTTAAGTTTTCGTCTTTAAAGGTGCTTTTTAAAGTGTATTTGTCTGCTGAGGTGTTTAATATAGAAAAATCGTAACAGAATGAAACTGTGGCATAAGTTGTAGTTGTTTTGATGTAGTGCAATTAACAACTCTTTTGATTTTTTTCTACTATTTTATAATGGATTTTTTGACTGAGGTTATTGTGGTGGTATTTCTGGAATGTCTGTGCATTCTTTCTGCCTAATGTTTAATCTCTTCGGCACTCAGGTTTTTGCAACAGAGTTTAAGGAATAAAAGTTTACAGATGAATGACTACAAAATTGCCTTGTTGTGCAATGCTTATTCAACCAATTCAGAGTGTTTCACTTTGCCAATGGGTGTACTAGTAGAGACTATTTATGGAAATGGCAACATGAGAACACCTCTTCCAGGGACTAATTGTACGGCATCAGGGTCTATTACCCCATTGCCAATGAACCTCTTGGATTCACTCACAGTTCATGCCAAAATGAGGTACAGTATGCAGATAGCTTTTTTTTTTTTAAACCCCTAAATCTATTTGTAGCTAATTATCGTGAGAAAGATTTCCTGTGCCTGAACATGTTGTGTATAGATCTGTTAATTAGTTAATAAATTTCTTAAATTTCAAGTCCATGTTTTTGACTGAAAAACACTTTCTCTCTTTCCTCAGTCTAATTCATAGCATAGCTACAAGGGTGATTAAGTTGGCCCATGCAAAATCTAGTGTGGCCTTGGCTCCTGCTCTTGTGGAAACCTATAGTCGCCTTTTGGTTTATATGGAAATAGAATCCTTGGGCATCAAAGGCTTTATCAGTAAGAAAGAAAACCTTTTTTTTCCCCCTTCCTTTTGTTAAATAGTATTTTCTTTTAATGGCAACTAGAGACCATAGTAAAACTGAAAATATAATGATGCAGCATATATAAATTATTTTAATATAAAAGAAATTGTAAAAGTTGTCCTAATGCTGCAGTAAATTTCAGATGAATGTGCTGCTGTCCATTTATGCCATCTCTTGTATGGTCAAGACCTTCCTAGTTTAGCTGCATTGTGCAAAAACATGCTTAATGGAAAATTGTAAGCAAAGTTACTTAATTAGATACACAGAATACTTAATCGCCCTCATTAAAATAATTTGCATGTCTGCTGTATATGTTAATTCAAAAAATTGTTAAGCTCTATACATTTACAGCATCTTCAGACAGCACTTGCACACACGCTCTTTGGAGGTAGTACATTTTTCAAATCAAATATCCAACTTGCAGCCTAATAACACCAGTGTACTCTGTAGTTCTCTTTCAAAGTGTGATCAATTCTAAAACTTACTTAACAAACTTTTTTTCATAAGGTCAGCTCCTGCCAACAGTGTTCAAATCTCACGCATGGGGAATTTTGCATACTCTGCTAGAAATGTTCAGCTATCGGATGCATCACATCCAGCCTCATTACAGAGTCCAGCTCCTCAGCCATCTTCATTCCTTGGCTGCTGTGCCGCAGACTAATCAGAACCAGCTTCATCTGTGGTGAGTGACGTTTGCCATATTTAGCCATAATCCCGGATTCCTTCTTTATGATATATTGAAAGCTGCGTGAGAACTGTGCTTAAATGGGACATGAGTACTTCCATCAAAGTGTGTCTTATATCAGTGTAAACAATGCATAAAACAATGGCTAATTTAAATACACAAAAGATGGAAAAGCTGGTTAGAGAAGCTCTAGAGTGGTTATGGAGATAATTCCAGGGAAAAACTTTAAGTTTAACTTACTGTTAACAAAGCTGAAGAGTATGAGATTCAGTTTCTATGTAGAATCTGGGGTTTGTTGTAGAAAAGTTGTAGAAAATAGTGTCCATTCACTCTCAGAGTACAATAAATCTTGTAAGAGTATGTGAGACAGAGCAACTTCATTATTATCAGTTCATATCCAGAAAATCTTAATTACACAGTGAATTCATAGAGTCATAGAATGGTTTGGGTTGGAAGGGACCTTTAAAGATTATCTAGTTCCAATTGTTCTGCCATGGGCAGAGACACCTTCCACTGGACCAGGATTCTCAGTTTCTTAGTCCGAATTCAAATTGCCCAGTTGCGTATCCTTTATCAAGCATAAAGAAAACAAATTAAAACAAGTTTCTCCTTCAAGGTCTTGGTCTCTTTATTCACCTCACTCTTGTTTGGTCATCTTAGTCTGAAATACAGATGTTAGTCACTTTTAATAAGCACTGCATGCAACTAGAATGGAATAAACTTATCTATGGCTTTGATATTTCAAAGACACAATGTTATAAAAGTCTTTTCAATTACTTCAAACTACCTGGTGTGAAAAGTGCTTCCATCTAAAGCACTGGAAATAAAAGTACTTTTAATCAAAAGCTGTACTTCCTCACCTTCCTCATTTCTTTAATAAGGACTATTTAGTGCTGTCTGCTTCAAGGTGGTAGTTAGCTTTGAAGCTTCCTATGCATTATTCATGCCTTTTTATTCTGGCTTTGCGTATATTGATTCATCTGTGTACCCTTCTTTAGATGAAGATGTGCAAAAGGTAACAATGAGGGGGCTCTAAATTGGAGAGACTTCAGGCTCTTTTTCAGGGGCTCTGCAGCTGGAATTTTCACTAAATCTACTTTTGAGTGCTTTATTTAAAAATAAAGTACTGAAATAGTTGGTAACAAATTTATTAAACAGTAGAAAAAGCAAACTTTTCAAAACGATTAAGAATGTAATTTTCAAAACAAATCTTTTTGGGTTTATATTATTTGAAGCAGAAAATGGAGGAAAAATAGGTGGTTTTGGAACCTTTGAAGCAGTAGTATAAACATTATTTGCTAACTGGACTGTTTCCTTCTTTCAGTGTTGAGAGTACTGCTCTAAGGCTAATCACAGCTTTGGGCAGCTCGGAAGTCCAACCACAGTTCACACGGTTCCTCAGTGATCCCAAATCAGTTCTTTCAGGAGAATCAGAAGAACTCAACAGGGCTTTGATCTTAACTCTAGCAAGGGCAACACATGTGACAGGTAATAGCAGTACATCCAAGTGAAAGCTGTGGTCAAGCCATTTCTCTAAAATACTATTCAATAGAATATCGTGGAAATGATCTAGTCATAAAACATATTCCATGCACTTCTGGTTTTGAAAGAAGTGTAATCTTAACTTCTAGCTACTTTTATTTAGGCAGGAAGCTGTTATTAAAGCCATAGTGAAATCAGACATTGTTTAAAAGTTTACACAGAGGTACCATATGACTAGGGTTTGGGTTTTTTTTACTGACTTATTTTTAACTTCATTATTTTAAATTTAAATGCTTGGATTGATTACTGAACATGCCATTTAGAGAAAAAAAAACATGGAATATTCACAGCAACTATGCTGCTCATGTGGGAGCCTCTACAGCTTACATTTAAGAAAAAGTAGTGTGTGTTTTGGGTCTCCTTTCTTGGGGAAGGGAGAAGGGGAAGCTTCTGTGGTGTGTTTTAATGTTTTAACAATGTGCAATGACATGGATCAGGTTTTTGTTAGCTTTGACGGGTATGTTTTCTCTCCTTTTTTATGATTCTAGTCTAGAGTGTTGCTGGAGAGTTAGAACAACTGATTCACAAAGACTGGTAGAGGTGATTTGAAAGGGAAAGAACTTCTTTGTGGGGTTTTTTGTTTGTTTTTTTTTAACCATTTCTGAGCCTTTAATGAAATCAACACAAGGGTTGGAGGAATGAGGCTTCTGTTTTATTTCTACTTAATTGGTACAGGTGCTTCTGAGAAGCCTTTTTAAAGCAATATAAAATCTCATCTGGCAACTTAATCATCATTATCTTCCTCAGGATTTTTTAAAAAAATATGATCAGTTAATCAGCAGAAACTTATCTTACTGCCCTTACAGGAAATTAAATATAAAATGTTAAAATCATGATTGCTTTATTTCTAGCTCAAAACCTAAAAATAATTTTCTTATTGTTAATAGCATAAGAAAGGTAATATCCAGGCAGTTCTGTAGAGTAAATAAGAGTCAAAGAAAAGAGCTGGGAGAAGTTGGACAAAATGGAAACTGAGTTGAACTAGCAAAGCCTTGATGCATATGATGACAAAAGGAATACCAATAAGAAATGTTTTTTCTGTGAAATTGTAATATCATCGATCCATTTTCTAGATTTTTTCACAGGTTCTGATTCAATTCAGGGAACTTGGTGCAAGGACATACTGCAGACTATCATGAGTTTTACTCCACATAACTGGGCATCACATACACTAAGCTGTTTTCCAGCTCCTCTGCAGGTAATAGTTTAAAACTGATGATTTTACAACTGGAAACACAGTGAATTTACCCTCTTAACAACATCCTTTGCCATTTGTGAGTTGGTGGGATTCTTCCCCTGTCTAGACTGCATTAATCTCAAATCCCTGAAGAATGCAGCATGATTGTGGCATTGCTATTTCTTCAGAAATGCATTAGCTTCCCCTGGAGTATTCTTAGGCTAAGTTTGGTCAACTGATACTTCTGGTGCAAGGCAAATCAGATGTTTTAAAAATTAAAAAAATAAAATGAAAAGTTGGAGAAGCCTTTTTTTCTGTGGCAGTTTGTCATGTTAGTGATGAAACAGTCACTGTTATGTCACAGTGAAATTACAACCCTGCCTAGTAGGTTGTATTGTAAAAGGAAGTAAGAACTCGAAAGAAAGTAACTCTTAAAGTTTGCCTGTTCAAATGTTGTGCTGTAGGCTGTCAGTCACAGCAAAGCCTGCTTTTTTCAGGTGTTCTTCAAGCAGAATAATGTACCTCAGGAAAGCCGTTTTAACCTGAAGAAGAATGTGGAAGAAGAATACCGAAAGTGGAAGTCTATGACCAATGAAAATGACATAATCACACACTTTTCTGCTCAAGGTTCATCCCCACTTTTTCTTTGCCTCCTATGGAAGATGCTGTTAGACACTGATCACATTAATCAAATTGGCTTCAGGTGAGCTTAAATGACATGCTGTTTCAAATTTATTACAGCAACATTCCCAGTTCTGAGGACATAGGCCTTCTGCAATAACAGCTTGATTTTTTTAAATTAATTCAGAGCATGCAGAGCATGAAAAAAGAGAGTGGAGCTAGGTACTAGCCAACATACCATAATAATTGTGCAGTGTTTAAGATTGGTCTGCAATGCATAATTTTCCTGGTGAGAAACAAGGATATGAGGTGTTTGAATTAATCAGTTTACTTGTAATAGCAGTGTTTCACACAATCTTAAGTAGTAAACAAAATATAACACATTTATTTATAATTTATGCGTGGATAAAGGCCAAATATTTTTTTAAAAAAAAAAAGTTAGATTAAGATGAAAATTCATTATGGAAGTAGTAATCCTATGATTTTTTAATTGTTCTTGGTAGTAACAGCATCAGTTCCAGTTGTGAAAAGGATATTTATTTCTTTTCAGTCCTTGTTAGGTCTGTCGAAACAGTGTTTATGATATCATACCTTACTCTTCAGTGCAATGAGGAAATAGCGTCATAATGCTATGGCTGTATTAAAGTGCATACCGTGGAAAAATGAAGTTTTGTTGCAGAAGATTGTCCTAAGAGGTGTATAACTAAAATTGCATAAGTAAAGCATGGGTTCTGGGCAGAATACTGCAGATGAAATTGGTGAACTTGAAGCATTTCTCCTGATTAGTATTCAGACTTTGGAATTCTGTTGCTCTAAGGTTTTGTTTGGGTTTTTTTTTTGCTTTGCTTTGGGGTCTTCTTCAATTAATTTAGTAAAGGGAGGGAGTTTTGTCTTTTTTTTTTAATAAGACAATTGTGTTAAAACCCACTAACGCATATCAAGTAGACCAGTTAAAAATATATTAATAACTGTAACAACTTCTTTTTGCCCTTTTTTTTTTTCTTTCTTTGTCTTCCCTGCTAGAGTGTTAGAAAGAATTGGGGCCAGAGCTCTGGTGGCACATGTCAGAACATTTGCAGATTTCTTGGTATATGAATTCTCTACCTCTGCAGGAGGCCAGCAGCTCAATAAATGCATTGAGATTCTCAATGACATGGTGTGGAAATACAATATTGTAACGCTGGATAGGTTGATACTGTGTTTGGTAAGTATTGCTTCAGAAGATAAGATGACAGTTCTTCATGCAGAGCCTGCTTTCTGACTCACTTTCATAGGAGCAATCTTTTTAAAAATGCATTGGTCTTAAATACTAGTTGCTAAACCAATAATCAAGTAAAATAATAGATTACTTCTTTAAGCAGTGTAAAATTCCAAGTCTCGTAGTTCTCTGAGCCTTCAGGAAAAGCATTTCTTGGTTATTTAGTGGCAACCATTGAACTAGTATTACTAAGTGCCGTGATTAGTGCTTTGGGTCTCTGACCTCAGAGCTATGCAGTTATTTAGGCTCTGCAGCGGGGTCTGGACAGGCTGGATCAATGGGCTGAGGCCAGTTGTCTGAGGTTTCAGCAAGGCAAAGTGCCAGGTCCTGCTCTTGGGTCACAACAACCCCATGCAGTGCTACAGGCAGTTCTGAGCCACTCACTACAAGACAGACACTGAGGTGCTGGAGCAAGTCCAGAGAAGGGCAATGGAGGTGATGAAGGGACTGGAGCACATGTCTTATGAGGAGCAGCTGAGGGAGCTGGGGCTGTTTAGCCTGGAGAAAAGGGACCTTATTGCTCTCTACAACCACCTGAAAGGAGATTGTAGCCAGGCAGGGGGCGGTGTCTTCTTGCAAGTGACAAGCAATAGGACAAGATGAAACAGCATCAAGTTGTGCTAGGAGAGGTTTAGATTGGATATTAGAAAAAATATGTCCACTGAAAGGGCTGTCAAACATTGGAATAGGCTGCCTAGGGATGTGGTTGAGTCACCATCCCTGGAGGTATTTAAAAGGCTTGTAGATGTGGCACTGATGGTTTAGTGGTGGGCTTGGCAGTGCTGGGTTAATGGTTGGACTCGATCTTAAAGGTCTTTTCCACCCTAAATGATTCTATGGTCCTGTGATTTTTGAAGAAAGATAGAAGGGATATGGCATGCCATGATTAAGAAACGAATGGAAAATCTTGTAGCCATTAGTATATGCTTTCTTTGCTTAGAATTCAGCCTGTTTCATCATAAGGGAGAAATTATGTTCTCTATTTATTCATGTTATCCTAAAGATAAAGCAGTATTTGCCCAGAGAGAACTAGATTTTCATTCGGTAATAATGCTTTATGTACAATTTAAAACCTCATCTTAATGTAAAACTGTTTGTTTGAATTCTAGTTTGGTTTTCAAACTGAAGTCCAAACATATCAGAGTGGCCAAAAGTTTGAAGCAATCTCAACTTCATTATCATTAATGGGTTAGTTTCAATAAGAGAAAAAGAGAGCTAGGATTGTTAGAGAAAGTGCTATCACTAGGGAGTTTTAAGACTTTCTACCTGTGGAATAAAGAGTGGGATGAGGATTAAACCTATTGAAAAATAGAGTTGAAAGACCATATGCTCAGTGTGAATTTGTGTGTGGATGTACCTACTGTGGCTAGGAAATGTGACTGCAATGTTTAGGGGCTATAAAGCAGACAGCAGTGTCAACTGTAATTTCATATTATCTGATCCATTTTGTTTCAGGCTATGCGTAGTCATGAAGGAAATGAAGCTCAAGTCTGTTACTTCATAATTCAATTACTCTTATTGAAGCCTAATGATTTCAGAAACAGAGTGAGTGACTTTGTGAAGGAGAATTCTCCAGAACACTGGCTGCAGAATGACTGGCATACAAAGCACATGAGTTACCACAAGGTATCCAAGTTAATAGCATTCTTTTGTTGTAATACTTTCTGTGGAGGTGAGATCAGCCATCACTTACAGGTCAGCTTGATCAGTTTTTGGAGTTACCTAGTAAGCTGTAATTTGTTTAGGCTTGTGTGAAAATAATAAATCACTATATGTAATAACTTTAAAATTATAAAACAGTAATATTCAAAGAAAGAAGCAGCTTAAGAATCGGTTGGAAGTTCATTCTTGCTCATCTAACTCAAATGATTTTAAAATCTTAGTTTTACTGAAATTCATTTAGAACAGAGTTTTTATGCATCAGGGAGAAGGTATTTCTTTCTGGTGTTTCATAACTATACCAATAGTTAAACCTATGTTTTCTTCTAATTATTAAAGCTTCTTCCATCTTTTGTGTGGCAAGAACATGATAGCCTGATATGTTAGGGAAGAGAATTGCTGAGATTTTAATGCCACTATAACTGTATTGGCTTTGCTGGCTAGAAAAGGATGTACCAATGGACTGTTCTGTCAAAAAAGAAATGAATACTGAGATGGAACAGATACAAGCAAACTCTCATGTAACTTAACACTTGCCATCTAGTTCTGCTCCAGAAGCTATTTGGTCTGTATTAGCCCTCTGCCTTAGCAATACAGTGTTTTAAAAGGTAAAATGTCATAAGCTCAGTAGTACCCATCTGTTATTTGTGTACATTCCAGCTCATTCCCAGGAAAATTATTCCATGCATATTATTTGTAGTGTTCTAATTCAGTATATGATGCAGAAAATTTCAGTAGTGCTGATTTCCCTTAGGTTTTCTCTTGAAGTACTTGACAAAGGACAGTTAAGTGCTGGCTGCTTCCAGTTTTGTCTTGAGATGCTTAGTGTTCTCTTATGCCCATTCTGAGTGGTGGTGAAATTTTGTTTTGCATTGTTTTTTTTTTTAAGTTGTTATCTACTAGTCTAATAACTGATTTCAGTCAGAGTTGAATTTTCTTCAGTAAGCTTTACAGTGAAATCATCTCATTGAATTCAAATGTGATAAGAAGAGGATTATGAAATGTCTTTTTTAAAGCAATGTAGATGCTGAATGTTTAATCCGTTGCTTCTAGGGAAAGAGATTTAGATTTTGTTGGATTTCTTTCCCTCCAGAAATATCCTGAAAAACTTTATTTCGAGGGCTTGGCAGAGCAAGTCAATCCACCAGTACAGATCCAGCCCCAGTACTTACCAATTTATTTTGGAAATGTATGCCTGCGCTTTCTGCCAGTGTTTGATATTGTAATTCATAGATTTCTGGAATTGCTTCCAGTGTCTAAATCACTAGAAACTTTATTGGATCATCTGGGAGGTTTATACAAATTCCATGGTAAGTTATCCATGAATACACACAGATATATTCTTGTTGCAGTCATTCTATTCTCCTTCATCTCCTTCACTCATAATTTTCATGTACTAGCACAGCAGTGTTTTAGTCCTTTCATATTCTGTAAACCCTGTGTACATTTACACAGAGAGGTATATTCCCTGTTTAGTGAATTTCAGCTTACTAACAGTTGCTTTAAATCAGGTATCTCTTGCTAATTCATGCTTCCTTCACACCTTTCCCTTTCATTCCATTCTAGCAGTAAGTACTTGGACTAATGTCCTAACAAACCGAAACAATTGAAAAGCAGTTCCTCTCTATCCTTACCTAAGATTCAAATAACTTTACCTGATTTTTTAATGCTTTAATAACTACACTGTTATAATAAGGTCTTTTTTATAGATGTTGTTCCTATGTTATGCTCAGACAATTTACAATGTTCATTCTTTACTGCGACTTCATGCCTGAATCCTTCCTATTTTATATGAAGAGATGATTTAGTTGGTTTGTTTACAAATATATTAATATTATCATTAAGATGTGAACTGTTAGTAATACTGACCTTTTTTGTTCCATTTCTTTTGTTCTGCAAACACATTAAAGTATGTACAAGACAAAGGAAGGTCGGTTTTTTAGAGTATATTGAAATAAAGAACGTGAATCAATTCCTTATGTGCTGCTCTTAAATACATACAACTTAGTCTTGTATAGCTCTTGGTTTTAGTTTTATGTTTGCCACCATATACATAGAGTGATGCTAGAAATTATTTCTGGTTTTTGCTGTTTTCCTTTTCTTCTTGGCAGACCGACCAGTGACTTACCTGTACAACACTCTTCACTATTATGAGGGGCATCTCAGAGAGCGCACAAACCTCAAGAGAAAACTTGTTCATGCCATAATTGGCTCTCTCAAAGATAATCGCCCACTGGGCTGGTGCCTAAGTGATACTTACCTCAAATGTGCTATGAATCCCCGAGAAGAAAATCCATGGGTTCCTGATGACACTTACTATTGCAAGCTCATTGGAAGACTGGTAGACAATATCCTTCTGAAAGTTTGCATTAAGTCAGCTATGACAATTTTTTGTAGCTTCATTTCATCAAAATATAAAGTTCAATTCCTCTCTGTTCAGATGTGAAATAAAGCTTGGAGTCATTATTTAGCTGCATATATCAGTCTAAATTCATATTAGATTACTTCCATGTACTTTGTTATTCTACACAGGGACTGTGTTGCCCTCGTAAACATCTTGAAAGATATGGGGAAAACAAAGTACAGTACAGCTATATAAATATTTCGCTGTTTAAAACATCACATGGAAATACAATTACTGATGTTTATGCATTTTGAATTGAATTCTAATTGCCACAAAAAAATAACCTTGATGCAAAGCATAAGTATTTAAAAAAATTGCCTAAAATGAGCTTGCTGTTTTCCAATGCCATTATCAGTATTACTAAGAATGAAATCTTGGAAGCAGTGACACATGTAAGATGGTATATAACTAGCTGTGTCTAGGTGAAGCTTGATATATGTGCTGTTAAAGACTGCTGAGAATCTGTTTTTTAACACAAACCTACATTTTCTTAATTGCTGCCTGTTATTAATTTTTGTCATTATGACTAGAGCTGATTTTAAGTTCTGTGGGAATAGCTGGCAAACTAGAGTTCAAGTAAGTTAGTCTTGTTTGGGAAAGTGGAATATTTTCAGATATAAGAAGGTGGTCCTTTTACATAAAGTGTCACCCTAGAAGTCTGATAGAGGATCTTACAGAGAGGCAAATTAATAGTTTCTGATTATGCAGAATAGAAAATCCCTGTTACTTTCATTTTTTCATCTTGGAAACAGAGAGTGAATGAGGTGGTTGGTGTTGTTTTTTTCCACCTCTTAATTGGGGAACTTTATCCTTTGCATGGCCTTGTGTGTGTAATATATTTATAGCTAGCGTGCAGGACTTTCACTGCTGCGACCACGGGTTCAAATCGCGGTCTCCTGGCCTGATGGAGGTCGTTAGCCCTGTGTGGCCATCCATCTATGAGAAGGACACTCTAAACAAACCTACGTCCTGAGGACCTCACTGCCATTGTCCAAGCTTGCTTGGCCCCGGCAGATGAACCTTAGGATTAAAGGGTGGGCTCAGTTCAGCGCAGGCTGCGTCTCACCTAAAAAATCCATTGCGCAGGCTGGAAAGGTAAAAGACCTTTCCCCAAATCTTCGTTCGCGAAGATGGGCCATTATTATTATGTATTCATGCAGTCCTTCAGTGGTTTAGTATCAGTATCTTATATTGATACTTTTGTTCTATATGTCTTATTTTTTATGAAGTGCGGTTGTTGTACTTGTTTTCAGTAACCTTCAATTCAATTTAGTATGTGGTATATGCATTGGTTTGGTTTTCTGTTTTTTTTAATCAGTGTGCTTCTTATACTAGTCTGTGTTGGGGTAGGTTTTTTTTCCTTAATCATTGTCACCTATGGCAGGCAAATCACCTGGTCCATTTCCAAATTGTGACTGGAGATTCAATGAGTTTCCTAACCCAGCTGCCCATGCTCTGCACGTTACCTGTGTTGAGCTTATGGCTCTGGCTGTTCCAGGGAAGGAGGTGGGCAATGCTCTACTGAATGTTGTGCTGAAGAGGTATGTTGGCTCTCTGAAATAGTTTCCTGCAATATATCATAATTAGAGATTGCCATGGTAGTCCATGATACTAATTTTTTTTTAATTGTTAATTAAGTGTACATAGGTTAAGTTTTATATGTATAAAGCATTTTTGGATGACAAACAAGGCTACAGGGGTCAAGCAGAAAAATCACATGTTAGATTGCTGTAGTGGATTGTGTGTGCTTCAGAAACAGTTGACTTGGCATGATGCCCATAAAAGTTAGAGGGAAGACCTCACACAGGTGAAGGTCTTATCCTTTGGGTTCAGAAGCAGAGACTGGAAAAAGTGTGTTGTTCTTTCAGCTATGCTGAAAGGAGGACATTTCATCAGTTAACATCACACTATCTTTGAGTGCAAAGAAAGGGGCAAGAAGCATTGGCAGAACTCCGAATCCTCCAGATGCTAATGTAAATGAGAGGTACTTTGTAACAGTGGTGTGCCAAGGCTAATCTTTTGCCATGATGCGTTAAACTTGACCCATAGCTCTGTTTCTTGCTCAACCACTGTGAAAAATACTGCAGTGAAAGAAAGGACCTAGTATTCTTGTAGTCATTCAGTTGACACCTTTGAGCAATGACAAACTGAAATGATTGGGATTTAGCATCATTCAGCTTAGTAATATTTTATTGTTAGCTCTGTTTGGGACACGTGGAGGGAAGGAGTCAATAAAGGGACAAACAAACCTTAAGCACTAAAGCTTAAGGAAGAAGGATTGTAGGCCTTGAAGGAAACCTGCTACTATTGCAAAACGTGCCCAAACAAAGTTTTGCACACAACATCACAGTAGCATTTATATCATCTTCTGGCTTTTCTAAATACCTGTTTGTGTTTTTATAGCTCTCTCAACTAGAGAACTACTCTTTGCCTTTAGATGCACGAGAAGCACAAATTGCAATTGTGTATTTTTAGAGCTTTCATTTTCTTTTTTCTTTATCTCTAGTCAGCCCCTGGTACCAAGAGAGAACATCACAGCTTGGATGAATGCAATTGGACTAATTATCACAGCCTTACCAGTGAGTCAATATGTTGTATTTTAAAATAAAAAATATCTTCCATGAAAGGTTTATCATCTTTCTAGAATATGTTGTAAAAACTTATAGCCAACATCTGTAGATTCCACAAAGAGCTAGTCAGAACGCTGTGCGTGTGTTTGAGAAACATCTACTCCTTCAGCATGGAAAAATTGACCTTTTTTTTTTCTGTTGAATTTTGGGGCTAGGATGAAAAGAAGTAAATCACTTCTATTTAAATACATAGCTAAATGCCATGTGTGTAGTATTGAGAACTGGAGCAATGTAATAAGAAAATCTGTAAGGGTTCTGATGCCAAGCTATTTTTTTATTAATACCTGCATTTTCATATCCTGTAGTTCTTAAACCATGTAAATGAGATGTGCCTAAGATTGCAAAAGGAAACGTGCAGTACTGTAGTTTGTGTATCATTAGGAACTTTGATCTTTTGTATATCATGACTCTTGATACCTGACCAAGACTGCACGATCTTGTGTACCTGTTGCTTATATGTGCCACAACTATCCTTTCCTTGTGACTTCTCTTCCACAATAAAATGGTTCTTCTTCTTGGAAAGAAGCCAACATGGATTTAATCCTTATTATTTTTATAATTTTTTTATTATTATTATTCCTGTTCCCTCTCCTTGCATCTTCATCTATAGTCTTTGCCTTTTGTTATTCCTGTTTCCATATTGTTTTTTTGGTCTGTTTGTGCCTGCACTCAGAAGACTAGAAAATTCTCAGTCCGCTTCCATTAAGGTTTTTTGCCTCTCCTTTGCTTCTTTTGGAGACCTTTATAATAGCTGATTAAACAATTAAATTCATTAGATGTGTCTTGATTATGCCACACTCTTGAATGTGCCATACCTGCTAACACAGATGTTTTCTGTACTGTACTGCTTCAATTTTCATCTTTGTCAGATGTGGTTATAAACTACCATGTTGTTTATAACATTTATATATATATACATTTTAGAAATGCAATAATAGTAGAAAGAGCTGAGGAAACATTATCTTAGATAGTGTTCATGGTGTTCTTTTTAGAAGCAATTCTGACTTTTTCGTTTGGGTTGTTTGTTTTTTTTGTGTGGGTTTTTTTTGTGTGTGTGTTTTTTGTTTTGTTTGGGGTTTTTTTTGTTGTTTTGTTTTGTGGTTTTTTTTTCCCCCAGGAGCCATACTGGATTGTTCTCCATGATTGCATTGTGAATGTTATCAACAGTCCCAGCTTGACATCAGAGACAGAGTGGGTTGGTTACCCATTCCAGCTGTTTGACTTCACAGCATGTCACCAGTCTTATTCTGAGATGAGCTGTAGCTACACTTTGGCTTTGGCACATGCTGTCTGGCATCATTCTAGCATTGGACAGCTGTCTCTCATTCCTAAGTAGGTGTAATGATATTTGATCAATAATTTGTCTTTTGAATTCCATACATATTGTAGATGACAAAGCTTTATCTAATAGCACTTACACCAGCAGATAAATATGTGCAGGAGAGCTCTGAAACTCTCCAGATGGGTCACAAGTTTTTTCCAGCTCCCTCTTCCACTGACATAACTCCTGTTGTCTGTGGGCTTCAGGGCTATCATATAAAGTGTGACTGCCTTTAATGAGCCTTTTTTATCTTGATTAGCTTTTATGTTTTTATTAATTTGAATTTTTCTTAAAGTATTAATTGTAGCATATTCCCAAAGCATCAACTGTAACAGTAAATGTTATTCTTAATTCTAGAGCATCCCTGAAATAACTAATGTTTGAAGTAACTAATATTTGTACAGTTACACTGTTTTTTCTAAAATAAAGGCCTAAATCTGTGAGAGAGAATGTGATGTTTTGGCTAGAATTTAGGGCAGGGGAAGGAAGAAAAAACCCAAAATAAGCAAAAGTTGAAGTAGTAAATATCTTGACATACTGCAGGTTCCTCACAGAATCATTGATACCCATAGTGAAAACAGAGTTCCAGTTGCTCTACGTTTACCACCTTGTTGGTCCTTTTCTGCAACGGTTCCAGCAGGAGAGGACACGATGCATGATAGAGGTAAAGAGTAGCTTGTGGTTTGCTTTATATGGTACGTATTATTTTAGCTTTGCAATTATATTACGAAGCAGAATATGGTCAAAATCTTTAATAAATATTTGCAGTTAAATTCTTAATGAATTAAACAGTAATTGCAAGGATCTGAATTGCTGAGTTGGTATTCAGCCTACCCAGTTAACTGAAATCTTATTGGATAAAACACCTAGAACTTTTTTTTTAACAAGAAAAGAAATACAGCCCAAAAAATATCAAGCAATACGTGCTTTCTTTGGCTCTCAAACTGCATGCAAAATATGCATCAGACTTACTGCCTGTTTTAAAAGCCCTGTGCATTGGAAGGAAGTGTGCAAGAGCTGAGTTGTGAGGATGGAGGAACATAAGCTGTTTCTTACATTCATGCCAGTGTGAATAAGGGTAGGGGAGGAGAAAAGAGAGCTGGCAAGTAGGCAGATGACCTGAAAAATGTCATATTGCAGACACCTTTCTAGAAAGAAAAGCTTAACTTGGGAATCATTTAGTTAAGCATAATGGGATGACTTAGACCTGCCCATTTGTCCTTGTAAGAAAATGAATTGATAGGAATTGTAGATACCTGAAAAGCAGTACATATTTATTATACTGTTTAACTGTATTTCATTTTAAAAATCATTTTCATTTGGGCTGCTCTTTGTGTCCGTGGAAACAGATTGGAGTGGCGTTTTATGAAATGCTCCTGAATGCAGATCGGTACAGCTCCCACCTGAACTACATGGATCCTATATGTGATTTTTTGTATCATATGAAGTATATGTTTACAGGTGATAGTGTGAAAGACCAAGTAAGTAAGCAGTAGATATTGATACATTATTAATCTTTCTTCCCATCTAGTAACTTAACCTTTTTATAAATTGTTTTCATAGGTAGCAGTACAACAAATTGCTTAGCAGTTGACTAGATCTCTATATACAAATTAGGAAGCTGGTGCACTTCTACTAACTTAAAAGCTTCAGATGCAGTAGACTAGGTATCTCAGATTCCAAGATTAATTTATGTTGTCCAAAATTTAAAATACAGCCTTAGGGTGCTTTAAATACTATTATTAAAACAATCGCTAGAAATAAAGCTATTGGATGTTTCATAACTTTTCCTCATTTCATTCTATATCTTTTAAGTTTTTACGTAATTTCTGATTAATTAATGTATCTTCACATGTTACAAAAGCAAGACTGCATCCACATCCACATTCAGGAAAAAAATCAATTGTGTGACTTGTTTTACAGAGCTTTGGTGTATAAGTGTTACAGCAGGGAGGGTTTTTTTAAGTTTAGTTGTCATAAGAGGTCCAAAAGCTAGCATGATTAATAAAATATTAATGTAAATAACTCTATTTACTATATATTTTTCCATTTTTTGTTGTGCTGATGTGATGTTTGTGTACAGTAGTGACACATAAAAATACTCCTGTTTTTTACCAAATGCTTTTTTTTTTTTTTAACAGGTTGAGAAAATAATTTGTAATTTAAGACCAGCTTTGAAACTTCGGTTACGCTTCATAACACACATCAGCAAAATGGAATCAGCTGCTGTTGCACAACAACCTCTCAGTAATGGGTCACCAGCACAACAGCCCAGCCAAGTGCCTGTCAATGTTGCTTTGCCAGTGACCCAGTGAAATGAAGTGTTTGGCTGACCTTGATGTGAAGGCTTCCTTCTGTTACTGACCAAGGTGAAACATCATCTGATATGAAATCTTATGTGCTTTATAAAAGGAAAGAGAACCATGTGCAGATTTCTACTTTGATTTCTTTTGCATCATGAAACTGCCTATCTCTGTGCATGTCAGTCTTTTTAGCTATTTATGCTAGACACTAGATGAGGTCTGTGTTCCCTTTCTCTGAAATCATAGTGTAAAGATTCTCTGCAAACAAATACATGGACTTCTGAAGAGTTTACCATATCCTGCTCCCTATCCGAGATTGAGTCATACGGATTTTTCCTTTTTCTGCTTGTAATAAGAAAGGATACTCAGTGTGTGTAGCCTGGTAAAAAATGGCCTTTTAAAATTTGAGTTCTGCCTTATTTTCTATTTTTTAGTCTAACAGAAGAATTTAAATTCTTTTTGTCTTTTGGGCAGACAACTTAAGCCCTTATACAGAAACACTCCTAGACAGAGATTGCCTCAATTTTATTGAGTTAATTATGACATCTTTACAAAGATTAGGAATGAGCCTTTGAAAATATTTGTAAATTTTGTACATATAGATTACATTAAACACACGAGCAATGGATTTGATCTAGTGTCAGTTACTAGACTGTTAGGTTACAGCCCAGAGGCTGTCTCTAATGAATCTATTGGAAGTATGCATATTCAGTTCCAGCTGCACTGGTTCATATTTGATGTTTCCTATTTGGGAGAGGGTGTAGTTTTTATTAAGTCAATCAGATGAATTTTATTGATCTTACTGTATTTTGGATTTGTATAATATTCTACTGTAAGGTTTATGTGTCCTGGGCTCAGCAGGTTTTGATAATAGAATTGATAGGGTCAATGTTTTGTAAATACTCATCTTTTTGGACAAATTTTTAAAAAAAACCACTTTAAAATTCCATTTTAGTATTTTTAAGCGTATTTATTTTCCATACCTATTACCTTAAAAATTATTGACATAGCAAATATACTTCCATGTTCGAAGTTCTCTATCAGCTGTACATTAACAACAGTTTTAACCTGTTACAAATAGAGTCCAGATTGGTAAGCTCAGGTCTGATTTATATCTCTCTGTGAAAAGTTAAGTTACAAAAAGGAGCTGTTGATTTAATGGGTAGAAGTTTTTTTTTCTGCTGTCATTTGTATTGTAATTGGATCCTAAATTCTGCCAAGTGTATTTTAGTAACGGAACTGTGAGTGCTCTTTAATGAATTTGTAGTCTGACAGAAAAACACATTTGCCTATGTTTGCTATATCCTGGCAGCTGGTCACAAGTGGTGTTCCCAGGCTCAGTGCTGAGGCCAGTCCTGCATAGTATCTTTATCACTAATCTGGACAAGCGGATCGAGGGCACCCTCAGTCAGTTTGCTGACAGCACCAAGTTGAGTTGGAGTGTTGATCTTCTGGAGGGCAGGAAGGCTTTGCAGAAGGATCTGGACACACTGGATTGATGGTCTGAAGCCAGTGGTATGAGTTCAATAAGGCCAAGTGTGGGGTCCTGCACTTGGGTCACAGCAACCCCATGCAAGTGCTACAGGCTTGGGGAGGAGTGGCTGGAAAGATGCTCTGCAGAAAAGGGCCTGGGGGTGCTGGTCAACAGCCAGCTGAACATGAGCCATCAGTGTGCCCAGGTGGCTGAGAAGGCCAATGGCATCCTGGCTTGTATCAAAAATGAAGTGGCCAGCAGTACTCGGTAGGATATTAGGATATTAGTGTGCCAGTAGTGTGCCAGCACTTGTGAGGCTGCACCTTGAATTCTGTGTTCAGTTCTGGGCCCCTCACTACAAGGAAGACATTGACATGCTGAAACGTGTCCAGAGAAGGGCAATGGAGCTGGTGGAGAGTCTGGAGCACAAGTCCTATGAGGAGAGGCTGAGAGAGCTGGAGTTGTTTAACCTGGAGAAAAGGAGGCTCAGGGTAGACCTTATTGCTCTCTACACCACCTGAAAGGAGGTTGTACCCAGGTGGGGGTCAGTCTCTTCTCCCAAGGAACAAGTGAAAGGACAAGAGGAAGTAGCCTCAAGTTGGGCCAGAGGAGATTTAGATTTGATACTAGGAAAAATTCCTTCACTGAAGGGTTGTTTGTGCATTGAAATACACTGCCTAGGGAAGACGTTGAATCATCTCTGGAAGTGTTCAATAAGCATGTGGATGTGGCACTTGGAGATATGGTTTAGTGGTGAACACAGAGGTGCTTGGTCAAAGGTTGGACTCAATGATCTTAAAGGTCTTTTCACCCCTGAATGCTTCTATGATTCTGTGTTTGGTTTTGAACATCCTATATTCCATTCCGGAGCCAAGTCACTCTAATGCCATTAGACTTGATTTTGATAACAAGATGAACATAGTTGATCTCCAAAAATCCAGTGAACTGTTCTGTACAGGCCTTCCCATAGGCTTTCTGGGCAGACCTGAGATGCAAAATTATGGTTGTGGGTCTGCAAATTTCTGTCAGTGGTGAGACTTCCTCTCTTCCTGAACAGTTTTTGGAGCACATTAATAGAAAAGCGTGTAGAAACAGCATGTTTCATGGCTGTTCTGCATGTGTGTTCTAACTGAACATCTTTCTGAATTGTCTTATTTGATATTGAAATAATTTTGGTACTTTATGTGGGACCCAGAGTATCCCTTTTAATATTCAAACTAGCACCTGTTTTCAGTCACTGGGATTTCGGAGAGTATTGGGGAAGTTGAATAGCTGTCTTCAGAAACAAATCATAAGAGCTGTTGGAATTCTTTAAAGCTCCCTCATTCCGCTTTGTGTCCTTGCCAAATGTACAGTTATGTTAAGAACCTGACTCTGGTACACCAGTCTGACACTATGTGGATGGGATTTGCCTCAGGTGACCTGGCACTGGCAAATCATCAAAAAAGCTGTGTTTCATCAATACTGGACTACATTTGAATGTTGACTTATAGCTTAAAGGATGTACATCCCACTAACAGTGCTATGAATCAGGACCCTTGCTTACCTAGTAGGGTTAGTGATTTACATGTTTTACATGTTAAAAAATGCAAAGGGGAGACTGTCTCTTCCTCTCAACATGCACATACTCTTTCACTGCAAAGCTCACCAGGTTTCTGAAGGTGCTCACTAGTTGGAACAAGGTGTCTCTTTAGCAATAATCTACATTTGCATCTTCAGCAATACTGGTCTAAAAATTAATCCTTAATAATTCTTACTTTGAGTTAAATGTCCTGCCGTTTAAAAACCAGCTAACCAAATTCACTTTCTAACGTGCTAGCACAGCAAAACAAAATTCCAGTGTGATTTCAGATGTGTTTGTAATTGATTATGGCTGTCATATGGTTGGTTTTTAAAATTCAATGTTGTGTTTGTCAGTCCACTGGAACTCAAAGTAGTTGTGAGTAGTGAGGGATAACATAAATCTGAGGTTTAGGTTTTGGCTTTTGTTTTTTTGTTTTGTATTCCAAATTATAGGTAGCCAGTATGGAATAGACACAATCATACCAGTCTTCCTTCACCTCATCTGACTTTCATATAGCATATTGATTAAGTAAGATTTGAACAGTCTTTTTTAATATGACTGACTGAGTCAGTAGATTCCTAAACCTAAAAAAAACAGATTTAGATTAGGGAAGATTTGAATTCTCTTTTTTAGCCACCAGAGGGAGATTTCTTCAAAAAATTTAATCTGATTGCAGTTGATTGTGAGTATAATGCAAGATACTGAACACTCAGATCTTCCTTGAAACTACCAACATTTTGATCCAAGATTTGACAACTTAGAGGCCGTATTACACTCTTGTCCTTGATGTTTGAAACATGTTTTGTTTGTCTTCCTCATAAGTTTACTGGAGGACTCCACAGAGCTATGGGATTTGCAAAATCTTCCAAACAAATACAAAGATTTTTAGTCTTTTAAAATGTGACAGATTTTTTTTTTTTTTAAGCCAATCACTTGATTAATGCAACAGCTACCAGAGCCAGAGTTGATGACAGATTTTTATACTTGATCACCTAAAAAAAAAAAAGGCAATAGATGACAGCCTTATGATTTTTAGCACTAAGACTTTTTAGGACATAAAAGGATATTTGTGGCTTGGCAGGCTTTACCTGAAATTGTGCAGCCTTTTCTGAAGGTGAACCAAACAATGGATAATATAATTGTAAATGGTTGCTTTGGCTGTTGAATTAACTTTCTTGTGACTCTCCACAAGATGAGTTTACCCCCACCACACTTGTTGTCGTAAGTAATCTTACGATAATGAATGAATAGCTGAATAAATAGCAGTACCTTCTGCAACTCTAAAAGGTGGTGAATGTTTTTAGCTTTCCCTTTGCATTTCTTCTTTCATCAAATACAAGTGCAGTAGGGCATGAACTTTGTCTAGTTTAGGATCCAGAAATCCAACATGGAGAGGTTCCCTTCCAACTCCCCTGTCTCTTCATTTGCACATCTGCTGTGAGCCATGATCAGAGAGATACTACTGTGCTTCTGCATCCTTTCTTCTAATCTTTTCTATAAAAAGAAAGATTCTTTTTTCTTTTTTCTTTTTTTTTTTGGTGGGGTGTCTTTTTTTCTTTTTTCTTTCCCTTTCCTATATGTCTGTTCTGTATAAGGTTTCATGAACTGTATTGCTGTCCAGGTCTGGTCCTTCACCTCATTAGTGTTTCACACAGAAACCCTCTATGACTTGATGGTGTGCATCTGATGTCAGATTTAATAGGAGTGAGTTGTTTTAAAGGTAAGTGGGCACCTTCTAATATTTTTCTGCTGAAATGTGAGGGAATCCTCTGTCCTGGTGAGAGGAACGCGGTGGGTTTCTGTCAGCCATCAAAGGCAGAGGACCTTTAGTTCTGCCACAACCCCAAGCAGGTCCAGGCTTCAAGCCTCTAGGGTTTGGTTCTTGCTCTGAAGTGGCCTCTGGGAAGGAGCCTGCCACTCCCCATTTACTGCTCATTGAGTCAAGGAAGATTGGCTGGCCAAGCTGGGTGCAGGATGCTGGATTGTGTGATTACCATCCACATGGTAACATGTCCAAGAGATCACTAGGTATTACATCAGTAGAAGAGGTGTACTGATGGGATATAATACCTAGTGATCTCTTGGACGTGTTAAATACAACAAGATAAACAAGGAGAGGACATACGAGTGTTGGTGAGTTATGAGACTCACATCATTATAAACAGATGAGTGATGGCTACAAACAGCGACAAATGAGCAGAGAGAAAGCAGTCCGACAGTCCTGTAAAACGTTTGCACTGAGATACAAGTCCTGCAGGGACCTATTCCACGCTAATTTGAAGAATGTATTTGTCATGGCATCAACAGCAGGTATGTTTAAAATTAGTAAAGTTCTACTGAAAGTTGTATAAAATACAACTGACATGTTCATTGTGAAATGACAGCATAGCATTATCTGTATGATTGAAGTTGAAAAATTCAGTGTTGATTCTCACTGCAGCTATAACTGAGGCATTTAATAAATATGTCAAAGTATAGAGCACAAAACAAGGTCCTGAGTGAACCAGTCCCTTGCACTGAAGAACTTATGACCTATAATTCATTTAAGGAGTGCAGAAAGAGAAAAATTGTGTAGTTGAGGAAGAAAGAATTTGTTGGATTTTTTTATTAGCATATCAATTTTCCTGTGGGTGCTGCAAAAGCAGGATGCATGTGTGATATCTTTGAATGAATTTATGGAGGTGTTTGGCAAATGGAGAAGAACCTTAAGAAGTGAGGATGAGATAAACATGGGAAAGGAAAACTGTTAGTGTTCTCTGAAGGGCTGTGAAGTTGAATTCTCTAAGAAAATCATCATAGGCTCCTTCCTTCCTTGATGCTGTTTCTAAGATATAATTTAGCAGAAAGGAGTCCTGGCTGTAGCTAATCTTTTCTGTTACTTTTTGTATTATTAAGCCCTTGCTGAACTAGCCTTGAAGGACCCTTGCGGAAGTAAATCCTCTATTTTTCTGCTGCCTTTCTTTAAAAGGTGATGAAATGACTAGGGGAGTGTAAATTGACTTCATGCATGAGAGTAGAGACAGATTGTCATCTGCTGTCAGCAGACATGTAGCCTCTTAAGCAGCAGCAGTGCTTTGACATTGGATAGAAAGGGGAAAGACAGAGAATGTATCCTCTCTACCACTGAAGAATTAGCATTATTCTGTGAGTGAAAGCCATGTTAAACTACGTGATAAAAAGAGTTCAGCAGCAACACTGTCTTCCACTTCTCCCTTCCTACCTATTCTGTTTGTTTGTGCCCCTAGTGACTTCCCTCCTTCCTAATTGCAGAACTGCCCTGTGAAAATAAAAATGACACTTCCCTTCTGAGAGTGGATCCTGTCTAGGAGCTGCCATGGGGGAGGCTAGGTGAGAACCAGGGCCTGGGGGAATATCAGCATCATGAGTGTCTCCCAGCCTTCATGCTGCAGGAGATGCAGCTTGTAAACACGAGGGCTACCAGCATGAAGTCCTAAGTGTAGAACCCGTATGTTTGGGCTACTTAGTAGCTTTTGAAGTAGATTGGGGATGGGGGAAAGCCCTGTGAGGTTGGAAAGCAAGATGGGGTATGTGGTGCTGATCTAAGCCACAGCACAGGCTGTTGTTGCTGGTTGAATTGCAAAGGACCAAGCCCACACTGGTAACATGTTGCTAGGCCTGCATGCACCCACACTTTGGAAGTGCAGGTCACATATCAGCCACATCACCTCCTCTTCTTTGATGTTTTCTTTATGAGAGCTCGGCTGGAGAATCAGATTTTTCTAGCAAAATGCCTTTTTCGGAGACGTTGAGTGCAAGCACCAGGAACAGCTGAAATTAGAGTCCTTACAGTCTCCTTCCTACCTATGATTTCAGATTAAAACCTGTGATGCCTTGGAAGTACCATGGTCCTCCTGAGGACAGGACAGGATGGAAAGGATTTCACCTCTCCTGCTACCTCCTGGCTGATTGACCATTTCCTGCTTTTTCCTCAGAGCGTCTTGGCTGTAGGTGCAGGGAAGGGTGTGCTGAGACCTCACACATTGCGAGTCAAGCTGAATTTCAACAGCTCACAACAAAGGCTTTTCTGAGCCTTCCACTTCTAGAATGGAGCAACCAAGGGAAGCCTGAACAGCACCCAGACCTTACCTTATGGTCTGGAGTCCCATGGGCCTCAAATTTAAATGGCAGAAGCACTGTATATACTGTATTTAGTTCAAGAAGTAGCCTCAAATAAGTTTATTTTATTATGTTAAGGCAGATGTGTGCCAATATCCACTCTTCGAATAGAGAATTTGAAACTCTCTTTACTCATTAGGACACATAAAACTCCCACACTACAGATGGGAGAGAACAGCCACCATATTAATTTCATTTTAACGTCCTCTTTTTTCTTAATAAAAAAGGCATCTTCCAATATTTAGATTCAGTTTTACACATTTTAATAGCCGGGTTTGAGCTCTGCAAGGTTTGGGGTTTGGAGAAATAAGCCAAAAGAGAGGGGTGAGATGAGACACTGCTGAGGGGCTCAGTTGTCCTGAACAGTGGACAAAATTAACTTCTGATTTTCCCCAGTCATCCCCTGTGTTAAGTTCAAAACAAAGACAACAAATGTCAATTCTGAAAGAAACATTTATGAAAACTCCTTTTCCTCCCACTAGAAAAAGATGCAGCTGAGACATTTTCCACAAAGCTCTGGGTTTTTTGCTCAAAAAGAATGAACAGCCTTGAAGAACGGTCACAGTCCGTGGCAACTTCATGATTTGCAGCCTCACATGCTCTAAGCAAAAGTGTTTCTAGATTGATCTGACAAAAGCTGGAGATGCTGTTTGCCTATCACTTTTGAAAGAGGAGCTCCCATTCTTCTGGCTCATGGCTTTAACTTGACACTCATCGTGACACCTGCAACAGAGTTGAAGTTGCTGTAAGGAGGAATTTGTTTTTCTTTCTGTCCACAGGAAAAACAAAAGCACAAATCCAGCAGCAGTAGTTACTGCTTTCTTGTCCTTGAGCTTCTTGCAAGGTAGTAATTGTTTTACTGTTTTCTTAGACTGTTGTTTTGCAGTCTGTCATATCACTAAAATGCCTCCTCAGTAATTTTTAAGAAATGCACGTCTCCATGACATACGATTCTGGGCAGCGCTCTAGAGTATCTTTGAGGGGAAAAAAGCTTTCACAGAATGTGATTCATGTTGCTATTTATAATTTAGGTCAAATCATTTTTTCTCTCTCTTTTCCTTTTTTTTTCCCCCAGCAGCTTAATTTTACTGTAGGCTGAGGCATTTTCTTTAATAAGATGGATAACCCTTGACAGATAACAACTCTGTCAGCTCTGCACTCTGGGAACTATTTCAAATTCCCTTTGAGATTTCCTTGGGGGTTTTTAAACCTTTTTTTTTTTTTTTACTCAGCATTTTCTGAAGGAAAAGGCACACAAAAGCAAGGCCAGAGGATTTTCATGATTCCCTACAGTATTGCTACATTTCAGAGAAAAATTTCTGTGCTCCAATACTTGCAAGAAGCTCTACCCCAGGCATGGGGCACAACTGGGCAAGCACACCCTGGGAGGGCTGTGCAGAGTGGGGTGTTTTTTATGCCTGCTTTCCTGGGCTCCCCCACATTCAGCTCTTGCACCCCTGACATTCTCCTCTCTCACACAGTGAACAACTGGAGAGACTTCAGACCAGCCCACAAAGTGTGGCCGTCATGCACAAGCCACTGCAATGCAGTTTCTTGGTTTTCTGCAGGCTCCATGTTGGCATTATCCCACATCTTTCACTTTACCATGCTCCCACTCTCACTTCTGTCATCACTGCTTTCCTTTGCAGAACCTCAGTGGCCACCAGCCACAAATTCCACTGGATTCAGCCTCCTCCAGCTCTGAACTCCTCACCTCTGCAAGCATGTGAAGCAGCCATGTCACAAATGGAAGTAACCATTTGGTGACGACAGGATTTTTTGTCCTTAAAAGAGGGCAAAAGAAATTATAATAATCAAGAGAATAGTAAGCACATTAACTATAATGTCTCATTATTATTTTCAGAGGAAGTATAAAAATCCCTTGAGAATTCTGGAAAATGCAATGCACCATATATGCCATGCAGCTTTGATAGAAATTATTTATTTAGGGTTTTTTTTCTCTCAGTCACCATAAAATGTGAGTAAGATTAGGATATTTGCCACCTTGCAAAGGAATGTCACTATTTAATTTTATTTTCCATAGCTTTCTAAGAAATGGGCTATCACAAGAGCTGTGGCAATGGTCCAACCTCCCAGACTGCAAAGAGTTTTATTGAGCGTGTTGATGGTGCTTTCGCCATTCTCACATGCAGTTTGGGCCACCTCTTTCCTCTCTTCAAAATGAGTGCTCCTGCCAAAATGAAAATAATAGGGTGCTCTAATTACATTCTCTTTTTCTCTCAGTGTATGAAATTAATACTCAAGAAGATGTTGGCTTGAAAACATTTTCAGCCAGTGTGCAAGCAGAACCTGCAGCACTGCAAGCTGTGAAACAGATTTCTATATACACATCCTGGTCTGGACCTTATTTACATTGGAAACTGTATGCAGTGTGTGTAAGCTGTCCTGCACAGGAGGCTTTTCTAGTGTTGTATCTATCCCTTAGGATAGTCTTTGCTCTGGGCACCTTCCCAATGTTTTGTCTCATGTAAAAAAGTCTTGAAATGGAGAAGGTGCTCAGTATGTTTCTTCAGATCCTCTGTCAAACTTCAGTGAAGTCCAGGGGAATCTTGATATCACTTCACTGGGATCTGGGTCTGGGATTTGGCCTTCTTTTCAGACTGGCACAGACACCCCAGCTACCAGGTTTGCCTCATGACAAACACAATCGAGTGAGCACCAAAGCAGGTTATGTGACACAAATGTTTGATTTAAAGCTTTTCAGGTGTGCATCACATGACCCTTAAACATTTAACTTGTGTGTCTATATGCCTATTTCTTTCAGATTAAGGTGTTGGAACATATGGTATTTAGCTAACTGGAGGAAAATACATAGTTGTATGAATTAAAAACAGAGATGGTTCTCTAGAGCATGTGCAATGCTTTCTAAGTGGCATCCTGTCTCACCCCTGTCAGAGAAAAGAAAGCCCTTTGAAGTGGATGGGGGACCATAAAAATCTAATTTTTGTGATCTGTCAACAAACTACTTCTTCTACTCCAGTAAATGACACACTAACAAAGCTTGTTTTAACAAACATTTTCAGCTTGCTTAGTAAATTATAAAAGGCAGCTTGCAAATGGCATATTTCATTCGCACTGACATAAATCCCAAACAGATTTTTCAGTAGTGTTACAAATTGTATAAAGTGATTTATAGGTTTCCTTGGCATCAGTTGTCTATCTTTTCCCCTGAAATTAGACAAGCTAGAAGACAGAAAAGTAGGACAGAATTAAAAAAGCATTAGGATGAAACATTACAGAGTGGGGGAGTATTTGAGAAATTAAAATATAAAATGTTGACAAACCATCAATGCTCATGGCTGAGTTACAGGAAGGAACTGCAAGAATTTAGGTTTGTTCTTCGACCCAGAGCGCGGCGAACGGGAGTGGGCAAACAGGGACGTGGCATGGCAGTTTGCGAGGCAGTTCGCGCAGGCAGGGCAAGCAGGAGGGGCACAGCCACCTCCCAGCTCTCTCAGGTGAGCTTTTATTTTCTTTTTTCCCCTGCAACTACCCTTAAGCCAGCAATGGTTTCCAAAAAAGCAAAAGCCGCTGCTGCTGCTGTTATCACAAGTGGTGCGTCTGCACAGACAGAACCCCCCAAGAAGGACACAACTGTTCAAGTCTCTGGCTGCACAGTGTTTGAGCCTGGCTTTAGTACCAGAGGACAGTGTGAGTGGCATCTGTGTATGATGCGAGCAGGTGAATGATTTGCTGTGCCTGGTGGCAGAGCTCCAGGAAGAGGTAGAGAGGCTAAGAAGCATTAGGGAAAGTGAAAGGGAAATTGACTGGTGGAGCCGCACCCTCTTGCCCCCAAAAGAAGTCCAGCAGGAGACATTAAGCCCTGCCCCTCCTGCCATCAGGCAGATGGAGCAAACCAAGTAGATGGGGGGGAGTGGAAACAGGTCCCTAACCAGAGAGGTAAAAGAATCTCCTCCCAACTTCGATCACCTCCCACGGTGCCCTTAAAGAACAGGTATGAGGCCCTGGACCCAGAGAATCAGGTAGAGGACAGTCAAGAGGAAGATCTGTCTGGAGGGTCTCCTTGTTGCACCCTATCTACCAGACAGATTATTAACCACACCTATAAAGAAAAAAGAAGGGTAGTTGTAGTTGGTGACTCCCTTCTGAGGGCCCTATATGTCGACTGGACCCATCCCACAGGGAGGTCTGCTGCCCTCCCGGGGCCCGAGTGAGGGATATTAGTAGGCGACTCCTTGAGCTAATTCAACACTCAGATTATTATCCACTATTGGTAGTCCAGGCTGGCAGTGATAACATTAATGGCATTAATGATATTAATGGAAGAAGTACCAGGGCGATTAAAAAGGACTTCAAGGCACTGGGTCGATTAGTTAATGGGACAGGAGCGCAGGTGGTGTTTGCCTCAGTTACTGCAGTAGCAGGGATGAACGAGGAGAGGAGTAGGAAAACTCATCAATAGGTGCCTAAAGGATTGGTGCCACCGGCGGAATTTTGTTTTTTTGACCATGGGGCAAATTCCATGGTACCTAGTCCCTTCAAATCAGATGGACTTCATCTATCTAGGGAGGGCAAAAGGACTCTACCCAGAAGTTGGCGGGGCTGATCAGGAGGGCTTTAAACTATGTTTGAAGGGGGAAGGGATTGAAACCAGGCTCTCGAGAGAGAAGCATAACGGTGGAAAGCCCGAGTTAAGAGTGAAATCAGCAGCCCAGCTGAAGTGCATGTACACTAATGCACACAGCATGGGTAACAAACAATAGGAGCTGGAAACCATCGTGCAGCAGGAAAGCTATGATGTATTTGCCATCACAGAAACATGGTGGGATGACTCGCGTGACTGGAGTGCTGCCATGGATGGCTACAAGCTCTTCAGAAGGGACAGGCAACGTAGGAGAGGTGGAGGGCCATGGCTCTATGTTAGAGAGTCTCTTGACTCTGTGAAACTTGAAGTCAGTAACAGTAAGGTTGAGTGCCTGTGGATCAAAATCAGGGGGAAGGCCAACAAGGCTGATATCCTGGTGGGAGTCTGTTATAGACCACCCAACCAGGATGATGAGGGTGATGAATTATTCTACAAGCAGCTGGCAGATGTCTCAAAATCGCCAGCCCTTGTTCTCGTGGGTGACTTTAACCTGCCGGATGTCTGCTGGGAACTCCACACAGCGGAGAAGAGGCAGTCTAGGAGATTCCTAAAGTGTATAGAGGATAATTTCCTGTTCCACCTGGTAAATGAGCCTACCAGGGATGGGGCCCTGCTAGACCTTCTGTTCACAGAGAGGGGCTGGTGGGAGATGTGGTGGTCAGAGGCTGTCTGGGGCACAGTGACCGTGAAATAATAGAGTTTTCAATACTCGGGGATGCAAGGAGGGCTGTCAATGAAACCTCTACGTTGGACTTCCGGAAGGCAGAGTTTGGCCTATTCAGAAGACGAGTTCAGAGTGTACCCTGGGAAACAGTCCTTAAAAACAAAGGAGTCCAGGAGGGAAGGACATGCTTCAAGAAGGAAGTCTTGAAAGCACAGGAGCACGCTGTCCCAGAGTGTGCCGAAAGGCAAGCCAGCAGGGAAGACGACCGGTCTGACTGAACAGGGACATTTTGAAGGAAATTAGGGTAAAGAAGAGAGCCTACCAATTATGGAAAAAAAGGCTGGCTACTCAGGAAAAGTTTAGGAATATAGTTAGGTCATGTAGAAAGAAAATTAGAGAGACGAAGGCACAACTTGAACTTAATCTCGCCACTTCTGTGAAGGATAACAAAAAGTCCTTCTACAGATACATCAATAGCAAAAGGAGGGGCAAGGAAAACCTCCATCGTTTATTGGACATGGGTGGAAATACAGTTATCAAAGATGAGGAAAAGGCTGAGGTATTTAACACCTTCTTTACCTCAGTTTTCAACAGTAAGACAGGTTGTCCTGAGGACAGCTGGCTTCTGGAGCTTGTAGAAAGAGACAAGAATCTGAATAGCCCCCCTGTAATCCAGGAGGGAACAGTTAGCGACCTGCTGAGCCACTTGGATCCCCACAAGTCTGTGGGACCAGATGGGATCCACCCAAGGGTGATGAGGGAGCTGGCGGAAGAGCTCGCCAAACCGCTCTCCATCATCTACCAACAGTCCTGGCTCACTGGGGAGGTCCCAGATGGTTGGAAGTTGACGAATGTCACGCCAATCCACAAAAAGGGCCGGAAGGAGGACCCGGGAAACTACAGGCCCATCAGCCTGACCTCAGTGCCTGGCAAGGTTATGGAGCAGATCATCCTAAGTGCAATCACACAACACCTACAGGATGGACGAGGGATCAGACCCAGCCAGCACAGGTTTAGGAAGGGCAGGTCCTGTCTGACTAACCTGATCTCCTTTTATGATCAGATGACCCACCTGGTGGATGAGGGGAAGGCTGTGGATGTGGTCTATCTGGACTTCAGCAAAGCCTTTGGCACCGTCTCCCACAGCATACTCCTGAAAAAGCTGGCAGCCCATGGCTTGGACAGGGGCACTCTGTGCTGGGTTAGGAACTGGCTGGAGGGCCAGGCCCAGAGGGGGGTGGTGAACGGTGCTGCATCCAGTTGGCAGCCGGTCACTAGTGATGTCCCCCAGGGATCAGTGTTGGGCCCAGTTCTATTTAATATCTTCACTGATGATTTAGATGGGGGAATTGAGTCCACCATCAGCAAATTTGCAGATGACACTAAGTTGGGGGTGAGTGTCAATCAGCTGGAAGGCAGGAGGGCTCTTCAGAGGGACCTGGACAGGCTGGAGAGTTGGGCTGATTCCAACAGGATGAGGTTCAACAAGACCAAGTGCCGGGTCCTGCACTTTGGCCACAACAACCCCGTGCAGTGCTACAGACTGGGGACAGAGTGGCTGGAGAGCAGCCAGGCAGAGAGGGACCTGGGAGTTTGGATTGACAGGAAGCTGAACATGAGCCAGCAGTGTGCCCAGGTGGCCAAGAAGGCCAATGGCATCCTGGCCTGGATCAGGAGCAGTGTGGCCAGCAGGACCAGGGAAGTGATTCTTCCCCTGTACTCAGCACTGGTGAGGCCACACCTGGAGTGCTGTGTCCAGTTCTGGGCCCCTCAGTTCAGGAAAGATATGGAGGTGCTGGAGCAGGTCCAGAGAAGAACAACAAGGCTGGTGAAGGGACTTGAGCACAAGTCCTATGAGGAGAGGCTGAGGGAACTGAGTTGTTCAGCCTGGAGAAGAGGAGGCTCAGGGGAGACCTCATCGCTCTCTACAACTACCTGAAAGGAGGTTGTAGCCAGATGAGGGTTTGTCTCTTCTCCCAGGCAACTATCGGTAAGACAAGAGGGCATGGTCTTAAGCTGTGCCAGGGGAGGTTTAGGTTAGATATTAGGAAGAAATTCTTTACAGAAAGGGTAATCAGGCATTGGAATGGGCTGCCCAGGGAAGTGGTGGATTCTCTGTCCCTGGAGGTTTTTAAGATGAGACCCGATATGGCACTTAGTGCCATGGTCTAGTAACCATGTCAGTAGTGGATCAAGGGTTGGACTTGATGATCCTTTTTTTCTCTCCCTTTCATAACAAAGATATTTCCATTACTTTTCTAAACGTTCATAAGAAGAGCTTGCTTGCATAGTGCTGTAGAGTCTTGCCAAAGTTACAGCTTCCAAACCAGCAGCTGCTTGTATCAGCAGAAAGTGGAGGGAAAAAAGTTTTGGGTGGTTTCACACAAACTTTGTATGGATGTTCAGGAGTGCGTGAAAGAAGACAGATAACATATCAATGCTTTAGAAGTCCCAGTAGTCACACAGAAATATTACACTCAGCTTTACTACTCTCCTCAGTTTACAAGTGAGATATTAAACTGTCTTTCAGCTGCAACTGATGCTCATACTAAACATGATCATTTTACATTGGCCAAATTCCCTACATATTTAGCATGTTTGTCTATTGTGTCTCATCATGCACAAGGTCTAAAGTTCCCTGGGACAGAAACTCTTTTTCTTATTGCATCTGTTCTCATTAACTTATATAACACAGCTTTAATCCCCCTCAGCAGGACTTTTAGGCACCACCATTCTTCAAAATTAGGTGCTCTAAAGCCCCAGACCTTCAAAGATGTAGAAATCTACAGATATTAACATTTCCCTTTCCTTGAGATGTCTGCACAGCACCCTTCAAGAGCTTTGCTTGTCCTGATGAGAAAGCTATGAAATAGTCCTCTGCTGTTCATGCTTTTGGCTAAGATCCTTGAAACTAACTCAATAAATTGCAATTTAGAAGAATCTTTTATAGCTTCCTGAGGATGGGGGACTAAATCCAGGTATTTATACTAGCATAACAACCCTCATCAGAATGATAATGCTGCCATTTCAGTAAAAATTCCTGACTTCCAGGCATACTGGATTTTGCCTCCCTAAGAATGAAACTGGGTGCATACTCTTTCAAAGTGTTGTACCCTTGTCATATAAACTTCCAGCAATTATAGATGGAAATTTAGTCATTTTATACATTCCAAAGATCACTCATCCAGTCTTAGGTGTTCACCTTTACACCGAGTAGTGATGTAGCCATAATAAACCTTGATGTGATAGTGCTTCAAAACCATGTGGAATTGATTTTAGCAAAGTAGAAGGGTTACAAGTATTCAGCAATATGCAGAAATGTAATTTTGTGCACTAAATAAATGAGAAAATTAGGAAAAAAAAAGAAAAATAAAAGAAAAAACTCACAAAAGTTACAAATTCAAACCTAGAGTTTCCTCAAGCAGCTGAGTTCTCCTCCCCAGTTTTCCTCCACAAAGGAGAAAAGTCAGACACGTATTGAACAGCAGTGACATTGTGGCACAAGTGCAAATCACACATTAAAGATAAGAAAGTATATCACGTGCAAGATTTTATACTTATCAGTTGTTTTTCTTGTGTTTATTTGAGCACTAAAGATCAGGGATGTTCCTTCATTATTTCTCAGCTGGGGAAAGACTATTATAATTTTTTCAACCCCTAAAACGCTGTGATAGCACAGTGAGGGATTCACAAGCACTTGATTAGGACATAAAATTGCAAGGAAATAAAATGAAAAGAAAAAAGAAAAGAAAAGAAAAGAAAAGAAAAGAAAAGAAAAGAAAAGAA
>NW_020897691.1:25369413-25423772 GCF_003984885.1 Neopelma chrysocephalum
GAAAAGAAAAGAAAAGAAAAGAAAAGAAAAGAAAAGAAAAGAAAAGAGAAAAGAAAAGAAGAAAAGAAAAGAGAAAAAGAAAAGCAGAGGATGGTTCTTTGTCAGTATGTTTTAAAATGAAACAGAGAGGAAGGTAAGATGTATTGCTGTGTTTTCTTTTTATGCAGAGACTTTCCCTGTGTTGGCTGAGGGTCAGGAGAGCAAGGTGAGTAGAGCAACCCTTGCAGTGTGCTGGCAATGCTCTGGGTTAGTCTGTTGTTCACCTGAGCACTGTCTCATCTGCCTAAATAATTTCTCAGGCTGAACAGGCTGTTAGTAGGCAGAAACTTGTCTTCCAGTGACACAGTCAGAGGGATAGGCAATGTCCACCAGTCTCCCCAAGCTATGACAAGCATGGTGAGATGGCGTCACGGGACCTGGGAAGAGGGGCCACCCCAGGGAGGTTTAAAAAGAGCTGAGTTTGATGCTGGTTGCCCATGATGCTGTTCCTTGCAGCTGCAAGCCGCCACTGAGAGGCAGCTTAAGCACCGTGCCGCAAGTGGCAGCGCAGGAAGGGCAAACCTGCGCTGCAGAAAATGCAGTGGCCTTGTTTATTCATGTCCCTGGCACCTGCTACACTTATTATTGCATGTCAATAGTTTAGTAAGTATCACTCATAATCTGCAATTTAAGAATTTGCTGTTGAAAGTGATGTTCATAGGGTCCTGTATAGTAATAATTAATGAATCTTGTCCAGTTCATCTCTAAATCTATTGGTACATTACACACATTTATATAGCCCTCCGGGCTACAGCACACTAGCACCTCAGAAAACAGCCCCAAATGCACCTCAGAAAACTCATATATAACTGGGTCAGTTCTTCTTGTATTCTCTCCACTCACAATTTAGATCTGTAAAATCTCTCGGCTGTAAAAAAAAATAAAAAGGGACATGGAAACAAAGTATTGGTTTGAAAATGTCAAAGTACTTCATGTTAATGCTGTTGGACTACAATGGTTTGACATTTCATTCAAAACAACAGGTTTTAGTAGAGAAAGGAAGCAAAATTTTTAAAAAAAAGCAACCAAACCACCAAAATTGAAAGGAGTTTAATTATGCACAACATATTTTGGTTTAGCTGAATGAATTATTGACTTGTTTAGGTTGTTTTAATCTGAGAGGCTAATATTTGTTTTGGAGTAATTAAAGCTATTTGTTTCCAAGAGTGGGGGAGGACAAGTAGTCCCTACTCTTCACATGTGACCTAAAGCCATGTATTTAAATACGTGACTCATTCTCCCTCCGTGTCCTTTCTGAAACTCTCCAAAAGAGGCTGGTTTGGGTCTCCTGGCCCTCTGGATCCCATTATCTCCCCGTGGCTCCTCCCTTCGCTTTGACTCTGCCACGCTTCCCATTCGTGGGAAGCATATCCTTTTGTCTCACCAGCATGTTCCCACAGACCTGCCTTTGGCTAATGGGCCATTAAAAACATAAAATATAAGTGAGATACTGCCTTATTTTTATCCTTGAGTAGTTTGAATCACAAACAGGGCAAATTATGTAACAAGCAACTACCGAGTGAGTTAATTAGAGGTGCATTTTCTAGATTGAATTTATCAGCAGTCATATCACCATAAGCCAAAGTAAGGAACAAACCTTTTAGGTTATTGTTCTAACAGTCACAGCTTTTGCCTTAAAAGGTTGACTGACTGACCGACTGCACCACAGTCTGATGGTGAAGGAAAGCTATGAGGCTTTTATCACTGCTTGGGCGTTAACAACAAATGCTCTGATGGTGTCATTCCTGTTTGAGCTGGAACACCCAATGTACACACCTACAGAGGGGCAGATTTCCATCTATTTGTTCTTAAGGTTCAGCAAAGGCAGATGACACTGGAACTGTGAGTGTGAAAACTTAATACATGCTAGGGAAATAAAGCTTAATGACCCAAATGCTCCCATAAACACTGCATCTGAATAAAGAAAAAGGAATTGATGACAAATAGTTCCCACACAATCCTCATAATAGGTCTTCTTTCTAAAGAGATACTTTTAACTATTCTAAAGTGACTCAATAATGTATAAGATTTGCTTTGTTTCAAGGAGCATATATATGTATTTTTAAAGACTATTCTAAGGCTCTTCTTGTTTAAGAGGATGCTCTGTCAACAATCCTCTGTACTGCTTTTTTTATTTTTTAATATTTCGCAAGATTCAATAAGACCAAAGGCTAGTTGTGAAACAGATTTTTATAGAAGTTCAGACAAAATTGAATGATAAATAATGATTTACACTTTCTTACAAACAATAACTATAAATATATTTGTTTACTCAGTACCATTGAAGTTGGTGAGATCAGGTGTAAATTGCCTTCTTTCCTGAAGAACTGTAATTCTCTGGTGCCTTCTGTTGAAAATATCACAGAAGATAGAAGGTTTTATTGCATTAACCTTGCTTGCATAAAATGCTAAGAATCTTCATAATCTTCATAATTTCCTTCAATACAGGGCAGCCCTGGATGTACATACAGACTGGGGAATGAGATGCTGGAAAGCAGTGCCATGGAAAGGGACCTGAGGGTCCTGGTCAATGGCAAGTTGAATATGAGTCAGCAGTGCCCTGGCAGCCAGGAGGGTCAACTGTGTCCTGGAGGGCATCAGGCAAAGCATCACCAGCCGGTCGAGGGAGGGGATTGTCCCGCTCTGCTCTGCACTGGTGCAGCCTCACCTTGAATATTATGTGCAGTTTTGGGCACTGCAATATAAGAAAGACATTAAGCTCTTAGACAGTGTCCAAAGGAGGGTAATGAAGACATTGAAGGGCCTTGAGGGGAAGCCATGTGAGGAGCAGCTGAGGTCACTTGGTCTGTTCAGCCCGGAGGAGACTGAGGGGAGACCTCATTGCAGTTACAACTTCCTCATGAGGGGAAGAGGAGTGACAGGCACGGATATCTTCTCTGTGGTGATCAGTGATAGGACCTGAGGGAATGGCCTGAATTTGTGTCTGGGGAGGTTTAGATTGGATATTAGAAAAAGGTTCTTCAACCAGAGGGTGGTTGGGTGCTGGAACAGGCTCCCCAGGGAAGTGGTCACAGCACCAAGCCTGACAGAGTTCAATAAGGGTTTGAACAATGCTGTCAGGCACATGGTGTGATTCTTGGGTATGTTCTGTGCAGGGCTAAGAGTTGGACTCAATGATCTTTGTGGGTCTTTTCCAACTCAGAATGTTCTGTGATTCTGTGAATATCAGGGCAGTAAGACTATTTCATGCTTTTTCGGTGCTGTGCATCTAAATGGAATCAAGTCTGATAGGAAGTCAATAGCTTCACTCTGAAAGCTTTCATGGTACAGGTTGGAGGAGATGGATCATGTTGCATTAAGGCACTGGATCAAAACTCAGAAGAGATTGCTTACACTGTTTATTCTTTCTCTGAACCTGTGGTCTTGTCTCATACACCTCTGTTCTAGAAGGGTGTTGTCAGGAGGGATGCTTTGCATATTTCGTCAAATACTGCATAAGACTATAAATTAAGCTGAGTTAAAATTGTAACTTCAGCTAACTGTCCTGGCAAATTCAGGGGGGTCTTCCTATAATCCTTCCTTGCACCCTCTACTCCAGACCTAATGAAAAAGCAGGAATTCTAGTTGACATTCCCAAATTCTTCCTGAGCTGAGATGCTAAACTACCTTTTTCATTCCTTGCAGGAGAAACAGTCAGCAGTGTTGATCTCTTTCCACTACACTTCTGTTACATTAGCTAAATAGAGAGTTTCTGTCTTCATCATTTTCCAAGTAGATGTTTGGTAAGAGCCGAATCTCATAACTAATGAATTTCATGAGAGTCTTTCCACTGGCTCTGTGAAGAGATAATGATTGAAATTAAAATAATTCTCAAAAGTTTCCGTATCCTCCAGTTCAGTGTCCATACCCCTGGGCAATCTGTCTGGCTGCCTCATCTTGGGGTCAAAGAAGGGGATTTCAATGGGAGGAGACCTGTATGAGAAGTCCAGCAAAAAATGTCCAAAATACAGCAGTAGAGCATAAACAAAAAATAAAATCTGAAAAAAAGGAACCAGTAATGAACAGTACTGAAAATGTTTTTTTGCCAATCTACTTATAGAAATAATAAAAAGCAAACCAAATGGCAAAAATTCAGTCAGGTCTTCATTGTTTCATGTTTTTGTTTCACATCCTCTGTCTGTCTTGACAGTGAGACCTGCCAATTGTCCTCACCACATTCTGTCAGAGAGTTATCCAAGCCTCTTGTAATCTGAAACCGATATTCTTCTCACCTTTACAAAAGATAAATTATTGTGAAAACGGATACCTAAAAAGTAGTAAAAAACTGAGAGTATCAAGTTCTATATCCCTAGTTCAGCTGTCAAAGTTTGACAATACTGCCATGTAAATGGATAATTCCTCAAAAGTTTCTACTGTAGCCTGTTTCCTTGCACGCCCTATATAATCTTTAGATAAATTATTCAACTGAAAACTTTTCCTTCCATTTTATTGAAGGGTTGACTCCTTTCTAACTGTGTAACTTTCTCTCTGCAGATGAGAAGAAAATGCAGAGGAATTTACTCTTTATGGAGAACAAATATTAATAGTTCATTGTGAGTTTGGTATGATGGTTGCAACAGAAAGGTAGCTGGATAAAAGCTACCTTACAACACACCTTTTTTTGTGGATGTTTTCACTGCTTAACATTCACTGTGTGAACTATAATCAATGGGAGACAAGGAGGTTGGTCTCATTTTGACACCGGCAGTGACTGCTAATGCACTGATTAACTAAAAGCAATGGCATCATTGCTGAGTGAGTCATTAGCATCCTCAGTGAAAAGCATTAATGAGAAGGGAAAAAACCCAATTGCTTAGAAAAAAGCACACAACACATGATGGAGTATTTTAATTTGTTCAAAAATAGTTTCCACTCCTCTGATCCTATAATTAAGGCTTTATTAATTTAGAATGGGAACAGATGAGAGCATGAAGCTTTGTGTATCTGCATGAGCTCAGGCATGGTTTATAAACCTGAATCACAAGCACCACAGCCACTTTCAGGGGCAGAGGTTCCTTTGTGGTACAGGCTGTGGGTGAAATCAACACCACCCTTCTCTGCACTGATGTCCACTTCTATATCAAATTTTTGCAGCATACCCATATGGACAATGAGCAGACCTCAAAAGTGTGACAGTTTAATCATGCTCAGTATAATTTATTTTCTTTAGGCTTCTAACAAGAACCTACAAGTAACAGGCAAAAGAGGCAAAATCCTATGCTTCTATGCATGTAAGTGAGAATGGGCACTGGAGTATAACCAGAGGTTCATCCATAATGTACTGATGTCCCAACACCAACTTGAGTATACTTCTGTGGAAATTACCTCCAGAAATTCCTCAGACAAAAAGCCACTGAAAACAATGATAAACCCATGTATGGCAATCTCCATCTGGGAAAACTAGACTTGGGAATTTATTTTTTTTTACCTCCAAAAGTCTGGATCAACATCCCAAGATTATCTGCTGGAGTACCATGCAGAAGTTCAGAAATATAAATTTTCCTGATTAATTCCTCTGAACATATTTAAAGAAAATAAAGCTTGACCTTGTCTAGATTGTCCAATTATATGTGTGGACACTGAAAATTATTTGTGTGTTCAACATATCAAAGAATCATAGAATCATATAATGGCTTGGGTTGGACAGGACCTTAAAGATAACTAAATCCAATGACACCTTCCACTAGACCAGATTACTCAGAGAAGGATCATAACAATGTGTGACCAAAGAACAAAGGCTTATCCCTGACAGGCTCTGTGTGTCTTCAAAGACAGATTCAGAAAAATCACAGAATAATTTAGGTGGGAAGGGATCTTCCAAAGTCCCATCTACTCTGACTTCCTGCTTGAAGCAGGTCTACCCAGATCACCTTTCTCAGCACTATACCTAATCAGGTCTCCAAGGACAGAGGTTCACCAGCCTCCCTGGGCCCTGTTCTAATATTGGACCACCCTCACGCCAAAGAAGATTTTACTAATATCTAAAAGAAATTTGTCATGTCTTCTGTCTTCTTAGATGCTCTGATCAGGCAGTGGCAGACAGCCATAACATTTCCTTTGAGCCTTCTCTTCTTCGGAGGCTTTCTAAAAAAGTACAGTGCACTTGACTCCTACACATCCAGGCTTCGCACTGCTTCCTAATAGCAGGCAGTGTTCCTTGTTGTGGGTAGCCAGACTGTGACATTACTCATTTCTACCCACTTCTCTCCTCTGTTTGTACCAGGTAACCTGTCTCTTTCAGAAATACAATTTTAAGGGAATAATGACTTTTAATCTAGTTGCTGGGATTCCTCTCTCTACCCACAGGAAAGCATAGCAGCTGCTGAGACAGGCACAGCAAAGTTGTACCTGCTATATAATCTTATATTCCCTTGTGAGATGGTGGTCTGCTCCTGTGCACATGCGCCTCTGCAGAAAGACTCCTGTGAACCAAAGTGGGATTTGAGTCCAGCACTTTAGGTCCAGATTTCAGAAGACAAAAATCTGTGTGAAGCCCCAGATTAGGAATTTCCTATTGACTCACTCTGTGCTGGCAGGGGAAATATTAAGCATGGGGATTTGACTGAAAATAAGGTGTGATTTTGGATTTTGGTCTTTTTGTGGCTAGGGTTTTTATGGGCTGTCCTGTTCTTCTCAGCATTGGGTCCTGCATTTTAGCAGCCATAAATGGGAATTATTTGGGTAAAATCTAAAAACTCCTGCGTATTAAACTACCACACTATGTGAATCCAGATGTGTTTAAATCTCAGCACGGAGATATTACTAATTGCCAGACTGAAAGTTCACACTTTTCCCCATCCTCTGGCTGAGGTTTACCATAACTTAGCATTGCAAGGGGTGATGATTCAAGGATGTTGAAAGAATGTTTTAGGTCTAACCTCTCCTGAGGTTAGAAAGCGTCTCGAGGCTTTCATGTCTGATTCAACATTCAGATCCATGTGGCCCTCATAAGCCTTTTAGAAGGCAGCAGTATCACACTTTTAAGAACAGCTCTGTGTAAGAACCCAGGTGAAGGTTTTGCACCTACAAGTATTCCTGGACAACAGGACATTGTAATATTTAATTTTTAATCAGGTTTCTCTCTAGGCCATTAAATTCCTTATTAAATTCACTGGGCTAATGAAATATCGAAGACCTAGTTCAAGATAATAGACCAAGTAAGCTGTAAAATAGCTAATGAGTAATACTTATCACTCCTTTTCCCATGCAAAATGGTATAGTTCAAACCAGGAGACTTGAGGAACTCTCTGGTAAGCTGCAGAGTATCTCATGGCTATGTTATCCATAAGTACATTGGAGATGTGGGCCTAAAACCATGCAAACAACAAAGAGAATAATCTTGGTCTTCCTGTCTCAGGTGAGACTTCTAATAAATGGTTAAGGCAGAAAATAGGACAGGATCCCAGCTGTGCAATTGCTTTTATTCACCAGATATGACAGAGTGATGGGCACTTTGTACCAACCCCAGCAGGATCCCAGAGCAGGAGTCAGGAGGTAAGTGATCTCCCTGAGAAGGGGGCTTTTGGGGGCTTTGATGCCTCAAGCAGGAACCAAGGAGCTTGTTAGAGGAAGCACAAAAATCCAGCAGTGAGAGACACTTGAAATGTTTCAGTGATGAAGGTTTTAAATTCATATACATTCTGGGGACAAGTAGGTAGCTAAATCCATCTGTGAAGTCAGTGTCCTTGTTTGGAATTGACCCTGTTTATCATATAAACGAATACATAAATAAACAGAATACTTTTCTTAAATTACATTGCATAACATGGGCTTCAGGGGAGAAAAGAATAATCTATCTCACAGTCTTTAAATCTTGCATAATTTTAGTTAAATCATATTTGAAATCCATTCATAATTTAATTGCATATTTGTCTTTTAAATGGATGGGTATTTTCCAACATGCTGTCATGCAGTACTTTTTTATATTTTTGATACCGAAAACACCAAACTTAAAAGCAATGATTTTAGAGGGTGAAAGAAAAAGAAAGTAAAAACATCTCCTCACTTCTCTGCCTGAACAGGAAAGTAGTTCAAATGGATTAACATTTTTTTCTGAAAAGTGTTGCAGACTTCTGGTTACCATGAACTCTGGAAACTCTGTGTATTTGCACTTCAGTTTAGTGAACAGAAGCCTTGCTGTTCCCTTTGTTTAGAAAGGTTTAATTCAGAATTAACAAGCTGATAAAACACTTTGCTCTAATTTTTTAGAGGAATCTATGATGGGTGGGTCACTTTGCTATGTTGTCATGGTGATGAGAAGTGCAGATGTCAAATGCAAACTATAAAGTAGTATACATAATGGTTTGATTATTAAAAACTTTATTTAAATGAGCTTTCAGAGGGCTCAGATGTTCTTTCTTCTGACAGATTACTCAAATTTCGGTAGCTAGAGGCCCAATCCAGAGACCACCACACCCAGTAACCCTCAGGCTTTTTGTTTCAGTGGACTGTGGATATGGCCATTAGTAAGGTGCTGATGTGAGACAAATGCATTAGTTTCTTCTTTGCGCAGAGAAAAATCCCTCCTACAGATTGAGGTCCTACAGCTGCTTGAAGTCTGTGTACACTTAATAAGGATTATTTTTAGATGGTTGTGTTTGATAAATGGTAAATGGGGTGTTACTCTCAATAAAGTTTCTGTTATATGAAGGGTGTTTCAGAATTAAATTAGAATTAAAATTATAGTTTACTTAAGTGTGGAGGAAAAATATAACTTCACATACAAATTGCCAACATATAGTACAAAATATGGTGAGTAGAAATTTAAAAAGCAGCCTTGACTCTACTGAAGGCAAGGAAGACCTGTTGCAAGTGAGTAGTGGCATTGATCAGGGGTGGAGTCCTTAGCAAGGATGACTATACTGAAGCCGTACTGCTCTTGGTGTTCTGCCTTTGCTCACATTTTTAGTATCTTCGTGTTATTTCCTTTGAGCTCACACCACAGAGGGATGCTTTCACAGATATGCACTTGATATATGTTCTTTACCTAAAATTTGGTCTATTAGACTCTGAAGGTTGTATCCCTTCCATGACCTGCACTTGTCTGACTGATTTATAATTACATCCTGGGGCCCTCTGCTACGATATTTCTCAGGTCTCTCAAGGCCTCCACCATCCATTACCCTTTGCGTTTACCCTTTGGGGACCAAGGCCCACCCAGTCTCTTGGTGGCATTATGAATTCACTGAGGGAGTTGTACCTCCAGGGCCCTCTGAGATGAATATTTCTCCCTGTTGCAGCCCTCCTCTGGACCTGAGGAGGAGCTTGATCTGTAACAGCATCAGGTGAGTTGAGGCAGCATCTTACAGACAGCTTATCTTGACTCACTTCTCAAGAATCGCATCAGCTGATAACTAGGTGTGGAGGATTGTCAATCATGCCTACTGCTAAATTCCACATAAGGCATCACAGTTTTCAGTTACATTTAAGGGCTGATCTTTTATCTTTTTAGGACATGCTCAGCTTCAGAGCAGAAGCTGCAATATGCAAACAGTAGATGACCACCTGATTTAGCTAAGTTTCCACAGTAGGTCACATGCCTCTTATGCCTGGAAATAATAGAGGAATAAATGCTAAACTGAATTATTTCTTTGCCTACTCTGTTTTTCTTATGAAAATGTAACAAGAAGATTATTGAGAAGATATCCTTCATGTGTTTTTTCAGCAAGCATTTGACTAGCTGAACTTCTGCAGATGTCTCACACTTCTCCTGTGTGCAAACACAAAAAATTATTAGTATTGCACCAACAATGTTATGGCAATTTTATGCAGGACTTCATCCTCCCACCATCTTTTTCTTTTAGTCCAGAGAGTCCTGGGTCTGCTCCCAGTTCTTGTGAAGAGAAGAAAACATGATGACTGCTGGCTCTGGGACTTAACAGGAAGAGGAGAGGTGCCTGGCTACTGCTCACCTTGGTCCCCAACACTCCAGGGGAAAAGCTTGGGAGCAGACACATACTGTGGGTCTGTACCTACCTGAGCACACTGCCTCCATGTGAGGATTCCTTCTGAAACTTGGGTGAAGATATTAGCCAGACCCTAAGGAGGAAGCAAAGGAAAATTATTCATTTACATCTACCTGGCATTTGTGAGTCTGCATCCAGAGCTCTGTGTTCAGCTTTGGACCCCCCTACTATAGGTGTAAATACAATGATCTCCAAAGGAGAACCACCAGGAAATGTTTGGGACTGGAAAACACAAGTATGTGACATAGGAGAAGAGACTGAGGGAGATGGGCTTGTTCATCCAGAAGAGATGACTTTGGAGGTAACTGTGTTCTTCAACCAACCACCTTATGGATAGTGTTAGAAACAACACAGCCATATTCTTCTTAGAGGTGCACACTGAAAGGACAGGAGACAACAAACACAAGATGCAGCAAGAAAAATTATGATTGAACATAGGGAGAAAGAAGCATCACAGCAAGATTGGTCAGGCCCTGGGACAGGTGCCAGTGAGGCTATGCATCCTTAGAGGTATTGCAACTCAGATGGACGGAACCCTGAGAAGTCTGCTCTAATTTTGAAGATAGCCTTGCTTTGAGTGTAAGTTAGGAACAAATTACTTCCAAACTAAGTTATTTTATGATTCTTTGTTTTTCTGATTTAAGTTAGAGACATAAATCAATGTTGTGGTAAGAAAATCCAGGCTTCTCCTAGACAATTCAATTGCCTGACAAGCATCCTGTTTTGCTTTTCTGGTTAGATTTAGTGAGATTTTTAAGCCTCTTTATGTTGACTGGTCAGTAACTCTAAGACCACATGTCACAGAAACGTCAGTGTATTTACCTTTAAATATTTCAGCCTATTCTCCTTCTTAGGTCTGTGAAACGGTGGTGGTTCAACCAGAGCACTGCAATCTGCAACATAGACATTTCTGTTATAGATAAGGTCGGGAGGGGCCACTAGCTTAAAGCTAAATTCATTTGCACAGCTTAAAACCAGCAGTGGGACAATGGTTTTCATTTTCATTTCAATCTCATTCCCGCCCTTCTCTCCCTCTTCTCAGCTGTCGGCTACTCTCTTTTCCCCATGGGATCCACTTTGCCCAAAGGCCAAAACCTGGGAACAGCTCCAAGAACAGCTGCAGGTATATCTACATGGTACACAACTGTGATGATACTTCAAGCGAGGGTGCTAGTCTTCCCTGCTCTGCAGCCTATATTCCCTGCCCAGACACAATACGTTTGCATCCCTTGGCATCAGCTGAAACATCTCCTACCCCTATTACTGACTGCAACCACCATGAGCTTTCTCAGATTCTGCAGCACCTTTTCTGACTCTTGCATGTAGTTTTCTAGGTACAAAACCAAAAAGATTCCTGGCAACATCTGCTTCAAGTACAGTTAGGATTTTGGGCTACTCTCAGTGCAGCAAGGATACCACTCACAGACATCTTATAAGCAATGAGAGGGACATGTGGAGTCACATTAGCATGAGCTGGGCTTTTGAGCTCCAAACTACTGAGACTTTGTCACGTGAAAAGGGGAAGAAGAATTTTCTGCCCAACTTGTATTAATTTATTTTCTTTGGCTACCAGCGTCACCTAGGAGATCAAAGCCTTTTAATGTCCAAACCAGTCTGTTAATGTCTCACCTAATGAGACCCTTCTCTTAACAGATTCACCAAGAGGACAGGACATTTGATACCTATTTATATAAGGACTACACCAAATAGCGGTAGAAAAACCCCTCAGCAAGTTTTTCCTAGGAGTTATTTCGCCATCGACAAAACTGTCAGCACCTGAAAACAGACTCACTCTAACAGTTCATGAAATAATACGTTTATTAATTCAAATTTGTGACCATTTATGGGGTTCACTGTGTCTGGAATAGGGTCTAACTGCAAAAGAAGCACACCTAAACTACATAGTGATAATAATAATACAAAGCATAGGCACACATGCTAAAGCAAAAATAGATTACAAAGAATATTAATACCACAAAACACAAACAAAAACTCTAAAGCCAAAAGAACTAACAAAGAATAAGTAAAGATTTTAAAGTACTACAGAGCAAAGGTAAAATCAGTGTATGTGTATAAAAAGCGATTGCTCAGCCCAAAATGTCCCAAGAAGGTGGAGGGAGAAAGGGTAGCCTGTCGGTTATCTCCGCAGCATTGATGGAATTTCCCCCCTGTTTTTTACTCATGTCAAATCTCTTTTTATACCTTTTTTTAGGCAGTTTTTGAGTGGCTATAATCAATAAATTAATTCTGGGGTGATAGACAGATGAAATAGGCCTAAGGGTCCACTTCCTGAGTTCCCAGCAGCTGGGATGTTCACGAAAAAAGGCCACGTTATCTCCATATCACTCCTTTCTTCATTTTAATCCTTTTATCATTTTCCAGGAAACCATCAGGGGCCTGTTTCTTTCTTTGTATGGCATTATCTATCACCTTGCAGAGTTCATTGATGGTTTTTTTTTGTCCTATCCAGGAGCACAGTCCTCAGATGTGATACAAGTAATTCTGCATGTCTGGTTCTGTGAACAGAGTGATGATGCCATCATCAGGTCTTACATTTTGATGGGCAAACTGTGTAGTGGTAAGAGAGAGAGAAGTCAAGACCAGAGGGATTTAGTTGAAGTACTAGTAGTAAGTGTCTAAATGTCTAATTAATTTTAAAAGCCTGCAGTCCTCAAGGTTTCCCAGAGTTTCCAGGTCCAGAGCTTTTTGGCTGAGAATACATCCATTTAGACTTGCAGTTCAAAATGGGTTCTGGCCACAAATATTTCTTTCCCCCAACAACAATACTATTTTATATGGGCTGCATAGCATGAAGATCTGAACTTCTTTTCCAGAATTGTGTTTTCAAAAAGATATGATCACTGAGAATGGAACAGAAGAAATATATATTTCTCAGCAGAAATCTTGGAGATAAAGAGTGGGGTTGAAAAGCTCTTACAACAGACTAGATGAGCCAAAGGCACGTTTCGCATTAATCTGTGCTGCTGTGAAAAAATGAGTGGCTTGAGCCTCCCCAGAAGCCCACGGAGATACCTGCAGGGGCAGCCCAGATCCAACCAGGCTGATGCTTGGACAAAAACCCAGTGACTGAAAATAATCTGATTGGGCAGGTGCACCAAAAGAAACTGAAAAGAGCTTTAGAGGTCAGAGTCAATAAGCGGAAACTTCATACATTAATTCAAGTATGTTGACCTCTGCCACATTATTTCCAGATAAGTAGAAATCTGATTCATTTCCAAGATACAAAATTCATTTAATTGAATGGCAAAGGGAGTTTTCAAAAAGCAACTTGACTCCAAGCGCTCTGAGGACATCATTAAAAATGTAGTTAGCTGACAATCTGAATGAACTTCTGCATATATACAATGACATTTTGCTTCATCCAAACGCTACCTTTAGTAGCCAGGATTTTTGCCTAGACCTTTCAGATGGCATTTGGTCAAAAGCCTGAAATGAAACAATGATCACAGGGATTTCAATTTAAATCATTTCACTGCATAGAGGACAGTAGTAAAGCTATAATTATTCATTGGGTCATGCTCAGCTTCAGAAATAAAGGGAAACAACTGAAAGTACAGTCACTGCAGTGGAATTGGTAATGATGCAATGTGACCTCCATTTTCCGTAATTGTCACAGCTGCTTTTACAATTATGATCATTATTCCATCAGGAGGTAATGCTCCTGATATGGAAGAAAAGGGGAAATGTTTGGCGAATCGTTTGGTGGTAGCATAACTGTGGAAGCTTGTTCAGAGTTCACAAGTTCTGTTGCAGCTCTGATGCTTCTGCTGCTGGGTGAAAATTGTTATTCAATCACCCATACCTGTTAATGGTTTGTGTGAAATAATTGGTGTTCAAAACCTGTTCTGCAATGGATTTTTGCACACATACATTCAGATTCAACACCTTAGTAGAAGGATTGGCAGAAAGGAAAGGGAAGACCTGCTAAAGGCCATACTCTGGAAGGTGCAAGAGATATTTGCCAATGTCAGTGGAAATTTAAAGCAGCAAATCCTTCAACTTCATGAAGACTCTTGTTCTTAAGAATTAGATTGAGTTTTGCACTCAAACACAAAAAGAAGAAACCAATACTTTAAAGTAAGTATTCTGCATTGAATAATACCATCCAGCTCACACATATGTGCTGGTTTAGAAGTAAACCAGCGGGAAAAATGAACCCAACTCAAGAGAGATTACAAGTCAGAGTTACAATTTACTAAAAAAGATTACAATAAATGCAATGATACAGAGAAAACTGGTTTTCACCCCCAACAAACAGATATATAACCCAGCACCCTGGAACAAGAACAGAATGGTGTTCTTTAGCCCCTGTGCTGAGCACCATGTGGCCCCACTGGGTGCAAAGTAAAAGAAAAGGAAAACCTGTTGGTCTGGGTGATGGTCGCAGCCCTGTCAAGAGTGGCAGTCACAGTCCTCTTGAAGTTCTGGTCCTCTTCTCGATCCAATGAGTGGTACCAGAAGTCCCAAAACCTGAAGTTTATATATGCTCAAGTTCAGGTGGGAATGCCCGGTACCTCCCCCAGGACAGGGAGTTTCACAATGGGTGATTTAACTCTGTGAGTCATGGGAGATTTTTGGAATCTTTGAGTGTTGCAGCTGCCTATTATACCAGTCCATTGTGACCCATTAGCAGAGATGACCCCTCAGGCTGGGTGTGAAGGTGTTAATGCCTTTCTGGAGGGGAGTTATCACAGCTGAGTCATTGGTGTGAAGACAAAGAAACACTCCTCTGCCTCACAGGGTTTTAACACTCAGCTTGTAGCCTGAGGTGTCAGGTGTGCCCTGGGCAGCTGCTGCAAACAATCCATTTATTAACAGTCCATCAGAAATTACATAGAGGGTGTAGAATACACAGTTTTGGCCATACCCACATAGCAATAAACTGGTCCCAGCCTCTGTAACTAGGACACACATAATTTGTTTCATGAATAATCAAGGATAGAACTGTAATACACTGTAGTCACTGCATTAGAAAACAGATTAATTTCAGGTTCCTGCATAACTGAGCTATCAACTCAGTTGTACACAATCTCATTTTGAAATACATAATTCAATACATTATTTCAATTTTACAAGAAAGTACTTATAAAAAAGGCATTTTAGTGAAAAAGTGCTTCCTAATGTTCAGACAAAATCTCCTGTATTTCAGTTTATGCCCATTGCCTTCCCTCCTATCACTGGCTACCACTGAAAAACGCCTGGCTCCATCCTCTTTGCATCTTCCTTTCAGGTATTCGTGCACATTGGTAAGATCCCCCTGAGACTTCTCCAGACTGAGCAGTCCCAGGCCTTTCAGCCTTTACTTGCAGTAGATGTACTCCAGTCCCTTAATCATCTTTGTGGCCCTTCACTGGACTGCCTCCAGTATGTCCATGTCTCCCTTGTACTAGGGAACCCAGAACTGAATGCCAGGTGTGGCCTCACAAGTGCCATGTAGAAGGAAAGGATAACCTCCCTCAGCCTCCTGGTAACACTCCTCCTAATGCAGCCCAGGACACAACTGGCCTTCTTTGCCCAAGGGCACACTGCTGGCTCATGTTCAACTTGTCATCCACCAGGACCCCCAGGTCCTTTTCTGTCTGCTTTCAGCCTTTAGCATGTCCTAGTCCCCAAGTGCAGAACTTTGCACTATTCCTTCTTGAACTTCATGAGGTTCTTGTCAGCCCATGTCTCCAGCCTGTTGAGGTCCTTCTGGATGGCAGCATGACCTGCCAGCATATTAGCCACTCCTCCCAGTTTGGTATCATCAGCAAACTTGCTAGTTAGTGGCTACCAAGCAGATTTTGTGTCTGATCACCACTCTCTGTGCCTGACTGTCAAGTCAGTTTTGAATCCACTTTACTGTCTGTTCATCCAACCCATATATAGACAACTTCTCTATGAGGATTTTCTGGAGACAGTGCCAAAAGTCCTACTGACGTCCAGGTGGAAAATAACCTCTGCTCTCCCCTCATCTACCAGGCCAGTCATTTCACTATAGAAATTTATCAAGTTGGTCTAGAATGACTTCCCTCTTGGTGAATCCATGCTTACTACTCATGATGATTTTCTTATTTTTAATATGCCTGGAAATAGTTTCCAGAATCAGCTGCTCCTTCTCATTCCCAGGGATGAAAGTGAGGTTGACCAGCCTGTAGTTGTCTTGCCCTTCTTCGAGTCAAGATTGTCCTTTACTTTCCTCCAGTTTTCAGGCACTTTTCCCAGCCTTCATGATTGATCAGAAATTATCAAGAGTGGCCTAGCAACTACATCAGCCATATGGACACATTCCAGCCATATCAATAGGGACAAATTAAAGATCAAAGTATCTCCTTCTTTAAAGGCAGAATTTTACTAGAAGATAAAACATTGAAGTGTGTAATTATATTTTGAAAAGTGATCTGATGCTCAGGTGTCTGAGTTTGTGAGCAGAGTAACTAGGCTCTGCAACTGTTCTCAGTGCTACCATGTCTAGAATGTTTTTAGGGCCTCAGCTTTCCTGCTCCTGTTATTAAAAGGAACAGCCATAGCACTTGTTCTGTGAAAAGCATCCTGTTCTCCAAGACTATTATTTTTCCTCTCTTTTCCAATATGGATGGACACTGGATACCATATGGTGCTGCAGAGCAATGTCATCTCATACCTTGCTCCTTGGTAAAGGTATAAATCAGCAGTTAAGCCTTATTTGATATAATGTATATCTCAGCCAACATGTATATCTCATTCCAAATCTGAAATTTCATGGTGATTTCTCTTTTCTCATGTACAGTAAAACACAGTGGTATGTCTGCAAATTGTTAAGGTTCAAGCTTCACAGAGTACTTACAAATAACATATGAAGAGAACAGAAGTTTCCTCTAAGGATGGACTTCCTGGCTGAACACAGCCTGCTGTTCCTGCTTTGCAATACTGCTGGGAGTTATTAATGAAGAAGCCACAATTCTTTGCCAGTTGACTGCTATCCCCTTTTCACCTTATACCCTCCTAATGACCTATATCTTTCATATACTTCCCAAAACACAATATGGTATTTAAGGATAATTTCTTCACAAAGAATACTTTTTTCTTCCCTGTAAGGAAAACATAGTCTTCTGGGATCACTAGTGTGTTATCACCCTTGTGTGTTCTGTTATCACTTTAGATTCAGCTTCCAGCTGCCTCATTAAGTCATGTCTTCATCCCACTTGCAAGCTCTGCAGAACGAGAGACATGGATGGGCCCCAGGTGCCAGCACTGCTGGTGGCACAGCCCTGCTGGCTTTGCTGAGCACTTCAACAGCACTTGCTTGGGTTTCCTTGTTTCCTCAGTGCTTGTGCACAAGCAGGGCTTTTGAAATCAGAGCACAGCCTGCAAATCACAGTGAGCAAAATCTCTGGGCTATTTCCTTCCCAGACCAGCTAGGTTTCTAGAATCTGTACTTCCAAAATTATTTCTGGTGAACAGCTACCGGTGACGGGTTTCACACAAAAAACCAAGGTCTTGTTTTATAAGGTGCATAAGTAAGTCAGGCTCCAAAAAACACTGAGTAAGCTGGGTATCCTTCTTCATTGACTTCTGCTGCTGAAGCATGTGTGTTTTGTGTGTGCAGACTCCTGAGACACCAGCTGGCATGGCTCAGTTCTTTCTCTGAAGGGGAACGGCTTTGGTCAAGGCTGATCACTCTTGGAAAGATCTTCACTTTCTAGCTCAGATCAGTTCTGTGAGTTCAGCGCAGAGCCTGGGATGGGGGTTTGTTCTCCCCCATAGTCCCCAGGACCATGAGTCACTTGAGCGAGGGGCTGCATGCTGAGTGATCTTGCAGAATAACATCCTGTGACATCCATGCTGGTTCTACCACATTTGTTTTATTTCAGGTCACTGGTAACTAAGGAAAGATTAGTTGTAACAGAAGGTTCCTTAATTTTTCAAATCATAGTTTAATCACAAAAAAAGCATCTGCAGCTGCAGCTAAGCAGACCACATCACAAGGATGCTAAAGCAAAGTGTCTGTTGTACCTATCAATTACTACCCTGTCAGTGATAATACCCTCTCAGAGGGTAATAGATCCTCTTACTAGGCCTATTCTGACCCAGTGTACACTTCTGCCCACATAGATTAATTGCTGCTTGTTTCACAAAAATATATAACAGTGAAGGCATTTTCTTCTTTTTCCAGACTTTGGCTTCAAAGGTGCTAATTTTCTTTACACAGTAAGCAAATTACCCACTTCAATGAATTGTTCTTGGCAGTCACCTTTAAGAACAGTGACAGCATTAGCAGTTATGTGCCATATGTGTCTGTATCTGCCTAGTCTGTGAATGCACATTTAAGAAAATCAGCGTGGTGGCAATGAACAGGAAGGAGAGCATCTTCTTGTAAGAATTTTTTTGCTGTGATGCATTTTCACCTAGTAATATAGTGAAGGGCAGCACTAACTCCTCAGAAGCAGATGACCATTTGATTTAGCTTTATGATCAATCTCTCACTGCACCTGTCAGCGGAACGGATGGGAAGTAATCTTGTGGAAAATTTTCAACAGAGACCTTCTGTGCCTGTAAATAAGAACATATAGAATAGATATGAATGAGGAATATTACCATGTCAATTTCAGAGCTTCACAATCCTCCTTTGATGTTTTAATGTTGATCTTTTGCCTCCTGGAGACAATTTGCTCGTCTTCCCTGCAGTAAATGTTGTGAGTAAATTATTGCCTTTCTTCTAAAATTTTCTCTTTTGAAGTACTTGAAGACTTGTGTCATATCTTTTCTGCTTCTTTTATTATCTAGGACAAACAATTTATGTTCCTTCCAACTTTTTTTGTGAATTGTGCTTTCTAGACCACTGATAATTCCTGTTGCTCTTCAGCTGACCTTCTCCCATTGCTCAATTGCTTTCCTGAAGTACCAAAATTGGACTTGGTTCTGCAGTTGGATCTCACCAGTACTGAGTAAACCAAAGGAATTATGTATTACTATACTATAATAGATACCCCATTTTTTACATTCTGAGATGATGTTCCATTTTTTACCCCTAAGGATGATGGCTATTTTTAACTTGCTCTCAGACTGTAATCAAGTCTAGGATGTTGTGTTTTCTGCAGGGCACCCTCTAACCAACGTCCCCTATTCTGTACTTGAGCAGTTGCTTTACTGTGCATAATTTTTCACTAGTTAAAGTGCACTTGGCTTTGTTCTTCTAAAACGTATCTCAAATTTGTAGAGTTCTTTTCTATTCTCCTGTTGTACACCACTGTGTTTTCACTCTCCTTGTACTGGAGTTGCTACCTCTATCCAATCACAGATTTAGGAGTTCTACTCACCTAAAGTTTCCTGTGAGGGTGGAGAGCATGTGGGCACCTTTTAGGTATCTGGAAGACTATAAAGCAACTGATTTTTCAGGGAAGAGGTCTGCTTAGCTTCCCACAAATGAAGAAATTTTGTGCAGATACTAACACAGAAAGGTCAGCTTCAAAAGGACAAAGTTAATCACCCCCCTTTCCCATATTGTGGAAACCAGAATATCGTAAATATTTGTCCCCATCCTGAGTGAAACCATCATGGCCTTGGGCCATTACCTTCTCTGAGGTGGAACTACTTCACAAGTCCCAGATTGGGAGCTGGGTGTCATTTCTAGCTATGAGCTTCACCAGTAATACCAAGAGGAGTTCAGCATGGCTAAGGAAATGGTTAAATGCAAATTGACTCAGAGGCTTACCAATATATAATAAAATATAATGGCCAGTCTTCGCGAACGAAGATCTGGGGAAAGGTCTTTTTACCTTTCCAGCCTGCGCAATGGATTTTTTAGGTGAGACACAGCCTGCGCTGAACTGAGCCCACCCTTTAATCCTAAGGTTCATCTGCCGGGGCCAAGCAAGCTTGGACAATGGCAGTGAGGTCCTCAGGACGTAGGTTTGTTTAGAGTGTCCTTCTCATAGATGGATGGCCTCACAGGGCTAACGAGCTACCATCTGCCCGGGGGACTTGGGATTCGAACCCGTGGTTGCAGCAGTGAGAGTCCTGCATGCTAACCACTAGGCCACCAGGGGTCCCCTAGAGGCTTACCAAAGGAAGAACATAATGCTCTTCCAGCATCATAGGTTGCAAAGCATAGGTTATACATTTTTTGGCTTCCACATGTTACTGAAAAAAAACAAACTGTCACGTTAAATATTTCTGTGGAGAACTTCTGGTCTTAATGCAGTTCATCAGTTTTACAGAAGGCCACGTCAGGAGCGGTGTCTACATCTGCATCATGACCTTCTGCAGATCACAACCCATAATGATCAGTCAATTTTCCTCCTAGGAGCTGAGGCATGACCTGATACTTCAATCTTTCGAAAACAAAATGGTATGCGCTAAGCTGAGAGCCAGAAACACCAGATGGTACCAGTGCCCAAAGGCACCTACAGTTGCAGGAGTTTACTGTATCCAGAGATCCCGCAGATAGTGTGCCATGCTGTAGAGATTTTGCCAATCCAATCCAGAGAGAAATGTGACAGTAGAGCCATTGGCGGCAGTTTGTAAGTAAGAGCAGGGTTTGTGTATCACTGCAGAGAGTTTGTCCACACAAGGACTTTCCCTAATAGTCATTCCACATTTGTTGTCATCTTGACAGTAGAATGACTGTGTGTGAGAAACACATAGTACCCAGGAGGGCATGAGCAGGGAAATCACAGGCAATTGCAGTAAGATGGCTCAGAAGAAAGTTGCTTCTCTGTCAGAGACTGCTTCTCAGTCAGCATTTTCTCAAAAGAATTTTGCACTGCATTCATTTCAACTGAAAGAATAAAAATGATTCACCATGATTTTTTTTCCTTTCAAAATGGGGGTTTGGTATAGTTTTTAAAATGTTGTATCTTATTAGACAAATGAAAATTGGAATATTTGCTAAAAAAACCCCCAGAACTACTGATTACATTAGGGTGTTGGGGTTTTTGGGGTTTTTTGTTTGTTTTTTGGTTTTGGGGGTTTTTTTGTTTGTTTTTTAATTTTAATTGTTTGAAGTTTCTTCTGACCTCTGGTCAGACTTGTGTTATGATTTTGTGGCAATCTTTGTGAAATGGGACATTCGTTTACTATCATTCTTGAACTGACAAGCTGATCAGGCTTTGTTGCTTGTTTGCCTATAAAACTTAACCTGATATATTTCTGTACTTTTTAAAAAATTGCATGAGTTGTATTCCTGAAAGATAGAACTTTGATATGATCCTACTATTTGTTCCTGGTATGTTTGATATTTCCAAAGCTAACAAACTCATCTATTTGGGAATCCTTTATTATAATTTTAAAATTACTTCCAAGTAAAAGAAGAAAAATAATATTATCATGTCATGTGTTGTTTTCATTTGGATCATGGCATGAGTGAATTAGATGTCACAATGTAATTTTGCTAAAATGTTTAGTGAAGCACCAGCAGCTAAAGAAGCATGGAGGTGGGGCTTTCAATGTGATTATGCTGTCTCTGGCAATGGTTGTGTTATGGAGATCGCCACTTCCCACTGTGCAGTAACACATGCAGACCAGATTTTTTAAATAAAATGGCTGCATCTCTGGTTCAAGACCTGTTATTCCCTTTTTACAGAGCTGATAAAGCTGTGCTTGTTGGGCTGGCCAGAGTTCAGAAGTGAATTTTTAAGAAGGTTATATCTTTCAGAAAATGAATCAAAACAGTGAGATTATCTTGAGTTTCCTTGTAAAGGGCTAATTTTTTCAAAAGACATGGAGATGTGAAAATGCAGTTTTGTCCTGAGCACAGAACTGAGCACTCAGAATGTCTTCCCATTTTTCTTTGTAGCCCTTCTTTTCCTTTTGAATCTATTTTAGGTGCTTCAATGCACAGTTCCCACGCCGTGACAGCAACAGAATCTTTATGTAGTGTAGGATAGAACAGACTGCAGTGTAGGAGGATGGTGGATTACTGTAGCTTCATACTACAAGCAAATTTAGCAAGTGCTTTAAAAAGCCAAACTAAGAAATAATAAAGTCATGACCAAAAAATTCTAGAAATATAAATCTGAGGCTTATTTTATTCTAAGAGCATATCTAAGTGGAGAGAAAAGGACTGGGGATGGGTGGAAGAGCACATTATTACAACAGTATGAAAGAAGGTCAACCCAAATAAGTGATTTCCCAGCTGGCTCATAATCCATTACATTAAAATTAAAATTGATGAATCTTTAACTAATCCTCTTTTGTCTTTTTTTTTTTTTAATTTTAAAATATTTTTACAGTTTAGTGAGTTAGCTTCACTAGATAAACACATAACTAATAGACAGCAGGGTGAAGAAAGGGTTCAGATATTATGGCTATTGTGAATTTCAGAGTTCTAGAAAGGTCTTAAAGGTTTGAGAGGGATGTAATCCTTTTGTGTCCTTGATATGATCCAGCCAATTGTTAATACAGGTTAAGTAACTTCCCCAGTGACCCATACAGTTCCCAGTATCTGATGGTTTGTCTGTGAATGAGCAACCTCTACTGAAGGTGTTCAATTTTGGGCCCCTCACTACAAGAAGCACATTGAGGTGCTGGAGCGTATCCAGAGAAGGGCAGTGGAGCTGGTGAAGGGTCTGGAGCACAAGTCTGATGAGGAGCAGCTGAGGGAACTGAGGTTGTTTAGCCTGGAGAAAAGGAGGTTCAGAGGAGAGCTTTATTGCTCTCTACAACTACCTGAAAGGAGGTTGTAACAAGGTGGGGGTCAGTCTCTTCTCCCAGGTAACAAGTGATAGGACAAGAGGAAATGGGCCTCAAGTGCCAGAGGAGGTTTAGATTTGATATAAGGAAAAATGCCTTCACTGAAAGGGTTGTCAAGCATTGGCACAGGCTGCCCAGGAAGGTGGTTGAGTCACCATCCCTGGAGGTACTTAAAAGTGTGAATGGGGCACTTGAGGACGTGGTTTAGTGGTGGATTTGACAGGGCTGGGTTAGTGGTTGGACTCAATGATCTTAGAGATCTTTTTCAACCTTAATGTTTCAATGAAAGCGTAAGAAAAGTGACGACTTTCTTTGATATTCAGTAGATGGTGCTCTTCCCTTCTGCTGAAGTTACGGTTCATGCTGCTGGTGCATTAAGTGACATACTTCAGAAGTTATTTAAGTGTACAGTTCTTCTATCTTCTATCTCTTATGCCACCACTGCTTGCTATGTGTTTTGCCAAGACTGTTAACCCCTGCAACTGGGCCAGATCAGATTTAATCTTGTTTACTTAATTTATCGAAACACCCCACCTTCTCACCTGACAAAGACTAGTTAACAATATAGGAGGCTTGGGTCTACCAACATTATAGTGTCAGTCCCCAAGAAAGACACAGTATATGCCTTGTGCATGGACTTGATATCTCTCTAGAAGTGGGTCTGTTTTTCCATTGGAGTGCAGCATTGTTCTGAAATGTCTCTTCTGCTCTGGCACGAAAACAGACTTTTCTCAGCTATTTGGCTTTACAGGACCTACATCTGTATTGGTGGATTCCAAAGTGTCCAAAGGGTGAGTACACGCATCCTGGCACCCAACTTGATTAACCTTATTCCTGACCTATGCTGGAGCAAGAACTGAGCATGCTCCAGCCTCCACCTGCTATCCCGTACCTTGGTTCCCTTCAGAAGAAAAAATTACCATAGCTGTTCCTGCCATGTCCTTGATTTGGATTTTGTAGAAATGCTGAAGGCATGTAAGAGCATGAATCTCTTGCACAGTTGGGAGACAATCTGAGCGATGAGGTTTAAAGCATCATAAAAGTTGCAATCAAAACACTAAACTGGAAGATTTACCTCAAGGATAGGAATGTTTCTGGAAATGCTAATAGAGCTTCCCAATAGCACCTGGTGGACAGGGTGGATTCCTAGAAGGCTTTATTGAAAAGACAGAGAGGCATTTAATTCTTGTGGAGGAAGAGTTGCTTGTTATATTGTAAACTTATTTGGTTTTGGAACACATTTTGGGCACATGTAGCAGAAGATGACTGAAAAGCCATCATGGATTTACCAATGATAAATCATGCCTGAGTAGTCCAATTTCTTTGCAGATGAGGCAAGAGCATGGTGGTGTTTGGTCAAAGGTTGGACTTGATGAACTTGGAGGTCTTTTCCAGTCTTAATGATTATATGATTCTATGATAGCACTGCATGCACTTTACATTGACTTTGGCAAGACTTTCAACTCTGTCTCCCACAATGGCCTTGTATCCAAGTTAGCTATGAATAAGTGGATGGGTAGGCAACTAAGTAAAAAAGAGTTGAACAATTGTGCTCAAATGGTAGCGGGGAATGGGTTGCTCCTTACCTATAGGCAAGTTACATGACGAATATTGCAGAAGTGCATCCTGGGAGCTGTCCTGTTTAGCAGCTTTATCACCTGGAATAGGTGACTCTATGCACTCTCATCAGATGAACTCAGACTGGGGGCATCATCAACACCCCCAGGGGGAGGGCAGTCACTCAAGGACTGAGTTTAGACAGTTTAGACAGGTAGGAGGAAGGGACCAACAGGAACCTTTGGAAATCAATCAAAGACAAATGCAAAGTCCTGTACCTGGAAAGGAAGAGCCCCTGGCAATAGCATAGGCTATGTAGACTGGCTCGGGAGCAGCTCTACAAGGAAGACCAGTGAGCTCATCACAAGTCAGCAGTGTATCCTGGCAGGAAAGGAGGCTAAGAAAAGGGATTAGCTCTCTCTCTACTCAGCACTAACTGACTCACCTCAAGATGCAGTGTCTAGTTTTGGACCTGTGATGACAAGAAAGACATCAGTAAGTTGTCTAACTGGACAAAGTTTAGAGGGGAGGACCCCAAGTGGTTGGGTTTGCAGAACCTGTGCTTTGTGGATAAGGTTAGGGATGGGGCTGGTTAAGCTTGAGGAAGAGATGGGTTTTGAGGGGGATCTAACAGCAGCCCTCTCAGCACCTATGGGCACTGGGTGAGAGGAGGGATCCAGGCTATTCCCAGTGGTGTATGGCAAGAGCTTGAGAGAAAATGGGCATATGCTGAAAATAGTTTTCACCATGAGAACAGTCATGCAGGGGTGCAGGTTGCTCGGAGAGTTTGGACCAAAGACCTCCTGCAGTGCCTTCCAGCCCTAATTGTTCAGGGACACTTCAGATGTGCAAAAATACTGATGGCTCTTCGTTTTCAAAAAAAAAAACCAAACAAAAACCAGCTACACCTTGTAATAAGGAAGGCATTATGCATATTCAAATTCCAAGTCAAGTCTCTGAAGTGTGGAGAATCAAGTCTGATTAAAACACTCCAAACTTATCTCCCCGTCAGTTTATTATAGATTAATATAATCTCTGTTTTGGCAGACTAAAGGATGCTGCTCCATTTCGCATGACGATGTACCACCATAAAGAGACGGATGGTTTAATAAGTACTAACTATGTGTTTTAACAGTATTGCTAACAAATTAAACTGGTGCTCACGCTTGTAAAAATTAAAAATATATTAGGCCAATTTGATTTAAAGTTACTAAGAAAGAACATCTCTTTTTACCTTCCCACTGGATTTCTCAGCTTGCTGGTGATTTCTGCCACAGACTTTCTGCTAGTGACACCTACTCCCAGCTGGACCTGCAGAAATGTTTCTGACGTACGCTTGTCTTCTGTCACAATCTCTTTGGGTTTTGCAGAAAAACCCAAGACCAGGCCCTTCCAGTCTGCACTGCAGGAAACAAACTAGAAAGTCTATGACAATCATTTTTGAGTGATTGCCTTCCAAAAATAATGATGGAATCAGATATTTGAACTCTTCTGTCTTTGACACATGCACAACACTGCAATAGAGAAAAATCACTCTGAAGGTGGGATGCCTCCATCACTACTACAGAAGAAACGGTGGAACTATCTGATCTCAGTCTCTAAAGACATATTTACACTTGTCACACCCTACAGATTACAGACAGAGGACCCACAACATAGCACAATGAGTGAAAAGGCCACCATGCAAGAAGAAGTGTGAGTCTAGTTTATATGGAGACTAAACCAGAAGCTCCCATGGATGCTGAAGTTCAGACTCTTAGGCTGGATGTAGTCTGGGTTTCATCCTCTAAATGAGTAAGGATTCAAAGAGTGTTCAGAGCAGCAAACATATATATTTCCAATCTGGTTTGCTCATTCCTATTCAGAGGTGAACATTGGATACAGTTCATGGTCTAGCAAAAATAGTAAAAGTAGTCATCAAAATCAATATTCATTACCAGCTATTTCAGAAGCAAAACAAAATGCAGAGTTGATCTTCAAATGATTCCTTAAATTAATAAGTTTTTATTTTCTCTTTGTCTCTTATTTGGCATGTGCTCTGTTACCCTTTACTAGTTGCATTTAACTGAACAGGATTTTTAAAAGCTCTGAATAATCTTTCTAGTATGAGGAAAAATTCTGCTGTGAGCAAGAGGAAAGCAGGCAGCACTAATTATCTCCAGAACAGAGCTCTATGTCAAAGAAATCCAAGCCTTGAAATATACTTTCCTGTCAAAGCTTCGCTTATTAATATGCTTATCAGTCATGTAAATATTCCAAGTATGTGTCATATAATACAAATTGGAATGTGTCAGTGTCATGTGGATGATATATACAATCTTTTTTTTCTTTTTTTTAATTAACAGCCTTTTCAGAAGTGCATTTATACTGTTGTGTGGTTGTTGTTCTCTCTCCTGCCAAGCCAGTAGGTAGGGGCAGGCTCCCTGCACACTACAGGTTCTGGTCTTTCCAGGAGGAAAACTCAAGCAACCAACAGTTTTTTTGATCCTGAGCTTAAAGCTCAGTAAGGGCTGATGTTCATCTGTGTTGTCAAAAAAGCCTTGACATTAAAATGTTTTCCTATTTTTTTCTTTCCCTTCCCTTGTCTTTTCATGTAAATGTTCAAAAGTCAGACACCATAAACCATCTCAGAAGACCGGTCATTTGAAATAACAATTTTCTTAACATGCATACTTCTGCCAGCTGGGTGCCCCCTCAGGCAGACCCTTTGCTGTGGGCTGCACTGGGACCAGCTACATGATCCCTGCAGCAAATCAGGAACATGAGTCTTGCCCGCAGGTCTCTGAGTTTCATCCTCTATTTCCCTCCCTGCCCCAGACAGAGAGGGTTGATGCTTCTGAAGGATGTGACAGTGGCTAACAAGCTGTCCTGTTCCTTGGTTGGCAGGCATGCACGTGTCCACCACAATTCCCGTGCACGCTGAAGGGGTTGATGCCCTGAAGACCTTGGCACTAGGGAGGGCTCTTGAATATCTGGAAGTAAGTGTTCCCCTTTAGTTCTCATCTGCTACCATGACCTCCACAGGCACACCCTGAAAGGCATAGGAAGCCTTCCACTCCACCATGTAGAGAAGAGCAACCAGCCAGGTTCCCACCACCATCAGAAAGCTTTTGGGGGGGTGAAAGACAGTGATTCTTTGAGGACTGAAGAAAATGAGCAGGTCTGCTTGGTGTTTTTTTAAAGGACTGTAACATGATTAATATTTTTTTTTATGGTCTCCCTTTGTGAGCCCCCATATGTAGTGGCTATCTAAATGCTTTGTGTTATGGCATCTGGTCACTTTGTATAAAAAGGAGGGAAGTTTTGCCTTGATGCCTCCAAGATCCTCCCAGCTGGTCTTGCAGCAGTAGGTCATCAAATGCATCTGTCAAAGGTGCCAAAGAGGGAATGTGTGTGTATGCAGCTTAAGTCACACCTGTCCCAGAGGAGAGAGGATAGAAGTAGTAGCATATTTCCTCTGAATCCTCCTGCTCCTGGAGTGCTCCTTGGACTTGATGAGTTTTTCCAGAAGAATAAAAAAGGGAAAATGTGTTTTCCTTGTACATGTTCTCATGACATTATTGAGCTATCTAACAAGCACAGTTCAGGATTGCTTGAAATTACCTGAACTGTAGATGCTTCACCTTTTGCATAAATTTAGTAGTAAGGCAATTAAAGTCATGCTCATATAAACAGATGTAGTTTAGTCCCCCCTCTTCTTCTGGTTTCTTACAATGAAGGAGTATTCAACATGGAAAATACTGTGGAGATTTTTTTTTTAACAAAAATGCATTGAGCTAGAGCACCTTATTACAACTTACATGCTCTCTCCAAATTTATATAATTTTGTCACCAGGAGGTAATTTCTCTCTGTGTTGAAAGAAGTAGAATTTTTAGTTTGGGCCTACATTTTTGTAAACTTATATCTCCTAGCTTGCAGCTCTTTGGTTTTAGACTCTGTACTCCAGCTAAAGTGGTCCTAGTGCAAAGACTGGGGATGTCCATCTGCATTGCTCTCTGTGCAAGACCTCAAACCCAAAGCAGACTAATTTGTTGCCCAGACAACTTATTTCTGGCTTAAGGCTTTTTTTGTCCTCCTTGTTGTTATAGTCACTCACCAGAACACATATATACTCCTTGCTCTACCTGCTGTCTGAACAGGTATAATTTCCTGTCAAGGGCAGTGTCTACAATGAGAGTACAAGGGCCTTACATTTTTAATTAAGCACTATTTAAAAATACGTTAGCAGCCGCGAAAGCCAGATGTTACAACACCAATAGGCATTTGTTGATTATGGTCACCTCTATGGTCCACCTGACTGATGCAGTTTTTAACATTTTAGGTGGCTAACATTAAAAGCTAAGAAAGCACTTGCTTAAAATGCAAAAATTTTAATTTTTCTTATTTAAGTAAACTCTAATCCAGTAATGAATAAAGACTCATGTAAGATAACTATTCTTCCATCACTCCTGGTTCTAAACATGCCATTTTCAGAATACTTGAAGTTGAAATCTTTTCCTGATAGCCAGTCTTTCAAGATAAAACAACATCGTCGTTATTATTATTTTTGGCTAGATAATTCAGTTACAAGGAACATACTCACAGATGCACTTCCTCTTCCCTCCTAAATTCCTAAACTCTCTATATAACATGAATCTGGCTGAACATTTTGCTTGAATTAAGAGATTGATGCTCCCATGCTGTGTATTTTTGACACTTGTCTCTCACATCCTAGCCTTCAATAGTCCACCCCTACTTTTTCTGAATTCCCTGAACATGTACAGAAGGAAACCCCTTCTCTCACACTTAGACTAAACACTGTCAGTATGGGTCAGGATCCTGGTTTACTTCTTTTATTTATGTTAAACTTTCACCTGAGAACAGTAACTTGATTGGGAGGCAAAAGTGGGGAATATTCTGCCAGCAGCACTCAAATCTCAGATACGAACAAATCTGAGCCCTGATGTGAGTTATTGCAGATGGTGGGTTAAAATGGCCTAGTGTCCCAGACAGGACATGGCACGTGACCCTGCTGCTTCCCCAGCCAGTCTGTCCACAGTGAGCAGGAGGAGATCCCATTGGACATTGGGCTAAACCCTTGCCACACCATGTGAGTCAGGAGAACATATCAGGTGCTCCTTTGCTATCCTTGCCACACAAGGCATACTAAGTTTTTCATCACTTCGGCTATCTCAACCTTTAATTATCTCAAGTAATAGGAAGTGGAGAGCATATTAAAAATTTAGCATATTAAAAAAGAGGTCTCTGAGTGTGGGTTATCGAACAGCTATAAAGAGCAGTGGCCCTTAGGAGCAATGAAGGGCATTAGGTCTCTAGAAATGAGAGGACTTTATGTCTTTATTGATTATTGTCTTAATTTTTTGTAATCAATATTAACTGAGCAGAGCCAGTTTGCTCTTCCAGGCTTTTATTTCTAATTAGAACTAATGAATAGTCAAGGGAACAAGACAGAGGAGTCATTGATTGAGCCGTATAACAGATTTCTAAATAAATAGGCTACTGGTTCCCTCTGGGGAAGAAGTCAGCAGCGTGTCACTCACAGATAGTGTTACACTGACAGGTGACAGGGATTAGTTTGTCATGTAATATTTAATCCTAAAAATGTTTCTGGAGGCACTGTCAGAGTAGAAGTTGAAATTTGTGTAATGTTATATTTCTTTTGAATTCAGAGTGAGAAAACTTTGCAAACATTTAAGTTCACAGTTTGAAACCTAGCAATGATAGACTTTGGTCAAGAAGGATATATAACTTTTCCACAGAAAGGTAAATGTACACCATTTCAGAATATACCAGAGAAACTTTGTTCTTGTGACCGATTTGGATGATATAGAGACTGCTTTTGAAGTCAGGTTGTGTCATGTGTTGTTTGGTTTTTGGGTTTTTGGTTTTTTTTTTTTTAATACCCTTTGGTTTATGTACTTCTTGCAGAATCCAGCCCTGTGTCCTACCAAGTTAAAATGCTTATCCTTCAGAAAAAGAAAATGGTATAAAAAGTTGTTAAGAGGGCAGACAGATAAGTGTGTTATCTGGAATTCCCACAGATCCTAATGCAAGGACAATCTTGCGGCACTGATTCAAGGGGGAGAAATATCCTATTGATGTAACAATTATTTTCTTACTCAGTAAGGTCTCGTCTGACCATATTTTCAAATTAATGAAATATGCATAATGCTCAAAAAGGGGGAGAGACAAAAGAACCCACACAGCTTCGAAGACCATGAAGTGATAATGAGTTATACACTCCTCGCTCTGACAAAATCCATGTAGGGTTTCATGCAAAGATGTCCTTAACTGTCTCATGACAAATTCCTAAACCAGAAGAATTGGGGCAGGAGACACCAGTGATGGACTTAGAGGCCAAAGGAGTTCCATTCTCATCACTTGTGACTAGATTGCAACATCCCTGGCACTTCCAGAGTGATGCAACCCATATAATGATACAATTTAAAAACTCTGTCTCACTGCAGTGAAGATGAAGGGTTGTGCGGCAAGAAACTCTCTTTAGTACATGTTGGAGTTATATTTCACATTCTAAACCAATGTTTGTTTTTATCTTTAGTGTACAATTCTGCATCAGAAAATAGTAGAGTTCATGATGAATTGTTGACCATTAGCAGCATGGGGGTTTAGGCAAAAGCTCTGCTTGCATTTTATGAGTACAACTGTTACATGATGCAGTATTTTAAGTGAAATACTGGAAACCTCAAAGAATCACACAGCTTTGCATAGAGAATATAAAGAGTCTTCATTTTCTTGACATAGAGACATATTTTTCATGGGTTTTGATTTTTTTTTTTTTTTTGTGAGAGTTTAATACATTTCTGTGTCTCAATGATCCCTGAAGAGATCTTTTGGGTTTGCTTCCTACTACATTCATTCTCCACCTACTTTCTTCTCTCTGCATATGCTGCTTGTTACTCTTTCCTGTTACTCATGGTTCTCATAAGGAGATTTTGGAAGAGCACCTCCATATTGTCTTCTACTGCAGATACAAATGGACACAAAGAAAAGGATACAGCGAAATCTTCAGATTGAAAGAGGAAATGCAAATAAAGTAAGAAAAGAAAAATCTCATTCTCGGCTGGAGGAGTCTTAGCAAAATAAACCATAAAATTGTAAGAAACCATATTGTATTTTAAGCTTATTGTGTCTATTTTAGGATGTCTCACCCCAAAAGCATTGACAGAACACTCATTCCTTAGCACCTAAATGTCACTCCTACTATTCAGCTACAGACATTTAAAGCTGACAATATAACTTTCCACTGAGTGTTATCGTTAACAAAACCAAGACCTGGGTGCATTCATTACTCATGGCTATGAGATACCAACATGATACAGCCATGAAAGGAGTTACTGAAGTTAAAGAACAGTGTTGTCTTGTTGTCACAAGAATATACAGATAGGAACTGTTAAAAACCATATTAAAATTCTATATATTAGGATCTTAAGATCTTAAGGATCTTAAGGCATCAGAACCAGCCATCTATAACCATCACCTGGAAATTAGATTTCTAAGCATCAAAGCTGTGAAGTGCTGTTGTGAATTCCTGCTCAATAGTGGGGGTTAAAACTCAAATTCCACTTGAATACTTTGAGGAAGGCATTCCACAGTAGCAGCAGAACCTACACACCACAGTCCAGGAAGATCCTTGTGTACTGCGCACCTTGGAGAAGGGGAGACCTGAGTTCAATGGACATAAGACACATACAACAAATTCCTGCCCATTTTTTATTCCATTTTCATCATCTTTCCTTTTTCTCCAATTATTTTCACCCCAGTCTGACATTTCATCACTTTTTAGCCCTTCTTTCCTTCCTTATGAGGCAAGAATATGCCTGGATTGCGGAAAGTTAGAAGGCAGACAACAAATAGGGAGAGGGAAAGATGAAGAATAGACTTAATGAAAGTGATCAAGGGCTGTATCTCAGTGTGATTGCTTTTGGGTGTTTCAGTCTAAAAGTTTTGCCATTTGATTTTTTTATTTTTTCAGTCTCAAAATTCTACTAAGAAACAATTATCTTTTTTTCTTTGTCTTCCCCCCAAAAATCTTGGGTTGTCCTCCCCCTACCCCCAAAAAAATAAAAATAAAAAAAAGCTGAGTTTACATGGCAGGAGTTTACCTGGAAAAGCCCATGAATCCCCTCCTGTCACTGAAAACATCCTTCTCCTTCAAGAAGGAAAGACTTTTTCTCCTGCAAACACTTCCTAAAAGTTATCTGTGAAGAATGGTCACAGAAGGCTCTTCAGGACAAGTGTCTTCTCCCCCAGCTTTGGCTATAAATACAGTCCCTCATTGTAGCTACCTTCCTATTTTGGAGCCTGCTGTCCCACACTGAAGGACTGCAGAGTAACTGGAAGCAGTGGTGACAATGGCAGTGCCTGATGATTTCACAGACTTCACTCATAATTCCTTAAGCAAAAATTTTGCTATGAGGAAGTCAATACAATTTCCTCCTATTATACTTTGATCTGTCAAAAACTCATGACTTGCCTTTGCACACCAGCAGTAGGTCATATTTATGGATTTAATGGTGCAGTATGTATGTATGTCTGGCACAGTGACATGCCCCAGAGTGCCCAGAAAGTGCTGACCAACGCGGCATACAGCTGCACGGCTGCACCAGTGCTGGGCTCTCTCTGTTCTTTCTTTCCTTGGTGGCAAGGAGCCATGCCCTATCACAAAGACTTCATTGTTGAAACATAAAGAACAAAAAGTGCATGTTTAGTCTGATCAGTACTGGAACAAATCGCTTGTACTTATCAGATTGCAAGGTCTTTTCTGGGAACAAAAATTTGGAGTCCTCATAAACTTAAGTGGAAAAAAAACTCAAAGTAAAAAGCAACAGTCAGGCAAGTAAAATACAGTGAGATATCTCCACCTTTGAGTCATGGTGTTTCATGAATTGCTCATTAGTGTAAAAAAGTATTACAGAGCTATTGTGACACATATCCAGAGATCTGGACCAGAGGAAAGCAACTTTCCTATCATTAAATACTTACCTGAAATACTAATCCTTACTGCCTAAAAACATATTCCTGTTAGGAAGACAGATATGAACTAAAAAATCGAGAATTACAACCTGGTACAAGAAGGGTCCAAAATCCTCTCTTGCATCATTTCATCCCTGAGAAGTTGCTAAAAAGACATTTGTGGGTAATTTTTCCCCATGAAATTTCTTTCTCTCAGAGCACTTTGGCATGTGTCCTCAGCACATCATAATGCTGATGACACATGCTTCAAGACAAAATGCCCTAACATGTCAAACTGTGACACAGACAAAAATCAAATATATGTCATCTGCATAAATGGTTGCCCCTTATTTAAATTTCACCTGACAGAGAATGATTAGCACACATATTAGTCCCAAATCTAACCAGGCTTGAAACAAAAGTATCACCTGATGCAGTTGCTGGGATCTGTGGTTCAGTGACCTTGCAGTGCCCTTCAGTCTTGTATTATTTCCAGGTCTCTTCAAACAGCCATTTGATTGTTACCAACCATCTTCTGAATCCCTAAGTAAGCTACTACGTGTTTTTTTCCCCTAAGTTTTAATAATACTGAGTTTGGTGCCAAAGAGCCCTCGCAGACAGAGATGAGTCAAATATGTTCCTTGTTGAGCTTCAGATATAATCTGTTTATACACAGAATCTGTCCAAACAACATTTTGTTCTTCTGGGAGTATAGTTTATTTAGTGTAACAAGGTCCCAAAGTGAGTGTAGTCAAGATTTCACAGCCTTCCTCCACCTTTATGTTTAGTGTTCTTAAGGCTTGAATCCTTAGGGCTTCCCTCCCCCTCCCTTCCTTCCTTCCTCTCTCCAGAAACGGGTTTTTCTAGGTCATTCACCCAGCCCTAACCTTGGCTTTACTCTTTTCAGGTAAACCAAAAGATCCTAAATGCCTGATTCTGGTTTAGCTGGGAGCGACAAGAGATTTACTTTTCCTACTCCACCCTAAATAACACTCAGATTTCTTAATGCAAAGGGGTCACTGAATTTGGAGTGCATATTTTGGTATTATATGTAGCTTTTTAGTAAACGCCTCTATTTTTGCTCTCCATCTGACATAAAAATAAGTAAAATAATGAAGTATTGTCTGTTACTATTTCTATTTTATATTCCTTTTTCTAATTCTCTTTTGCAATAATTCAGTAAAATTTTTCTGGTGCAATTCACAACCTCCCTTCAAGCACACAAAAAATGCTGTGTTTGAATATTTAGGGCATGATCACAGTTTCCACTGAAATACATATGAAGAGTGTCATTCCCCTGGCTTTGTAATGACTGGGTTAGGTCCTAGAGGCAGCAACTCTTCTGGCTGAAACACACCTTACCTTTTTTACCCTCCCCTCAATAAAAATGTTCTTTACTGGTTGTCCCACTATACTAACTGGTTCCCTTCTGTTAGTTCTACAAATACAGCCAAGAGAAGTGATTAAACCTGACAGACACTGTTTTGTTTGGAGATCCTCTCATTCCCAGCAGCTGGACAACTGGAAAATGAGATTTATGAGAAGATAGCGGTCCTGTCTAGTACATTCTGAAACTTTTACTATTGATTTTTATAGTATTTTGTAACATGTATGTCTTGGTCAGACAGAATGAGGTTCTTTGTACATTAAAAGGTTCTTTGTACATATTTGCAGATGTGTTTAAAAATATCAAAAAGTACAAATCTGATCAAAGGCATTTCCATGATTCCCTTCTTTCTCCTCCATCTTTTTCCCTAAGGCTCTTCTTCTGTGAGTCACACTGGTGAAGCAGCATCAGTGACACAAAATAGTTGTTATCAATTTATGGAAGATACAGAGGAAATGTCATTTTGCATCTACAGCTTAGTTCTTAATTGTTTTCCTCTAATGTGTGAAAGATATATTTTATGTACTTATTAATCCTTCATAATAAAAAAGGGGTAACTGAACAAAATAGGTGTTCCCATCCTGATCCTTTGGCAATGCTTTCCTCACTGGCAGAAGAAGTGCCAGGGCTGGATGAAGCATTTAAGGAGGACTCATAGACCGTGTAAGCCACTTGGTTTGATGAAGGAGCCCCATGCAGCAGGTGAGTACCCCTTCTGCTTTTACCAGTACACTTACCTGCCTGGAATACAGGAGAAATAGGAAAAAATATATCTCAGCAGTGTGACCCAGACACACTGCCCAGCCTACAGGCTCTTTGTTGCAACAGATCCTAGCATGCTGCAGCCCTCACCAGCTCCCCAGTTTCCTGGAAAAAGGAGGAAGGAATTGAGATAGGAAGTCAGACGAGGATGCCAGGGTGCTGCTGCAGAGCTGTGCCTTGGGTAGCTCCTCTCATGTCCATGTCCTTTCCACTGTCCCTTGACTGTACCCATGTGGGACATGAGAGCTGTGGGACCCAGCCTGGGAACATTAAGATGACATATCTGGTATATTGATCAATCAAAATGTTGGGGGTGAACAATAGAGGCGGTGGGACTGGTTATGGTCAATGTCTGAAAACCAGAAAGAAAATAGAAGTGTTTGAGCAGTTTGATGGAAGAGCCAGGAATGACAGTAGAGCAGTATGCAGCAGTCAGGGAATTGGTGAAAGAAACATGACCTTCGTAGCAGTGTTTTCCTTTGAGAATTGAAGGGACCAGGAAAATTAGGATCGAAAAGCTAAGAAATTAAAAGAGCTGAGTAAGCATAGGGAAGAAAGGAAGAAAAATGCATGGAAGGGTGAATCTTAGTAAAATTATTGAGAAAAACACTGAAAAATTTGGGAGCAGTTAGTCTATATAAGATCTAACAAGCAATGATAAAGGGTCAGAACCAGGCTTTCTATGCTGATTAAGACAACATAAACCCTGGTAATTTTGTCAAGAGTGAAGATTTATAACTCCAGAAAAAATTATATTTTCAGCTTCTGCTGTCTGATATTCATTTATGTGTATTAAGGTCTCCCTTGACAAAAGCAGTTATTTCATTATCTGTGAGCCAGCTGAGGTTAATGGTCCCTTTACAGCTGGAGGAAGTGGAGAAGGTGTTGAAAGAAACTAAAGGCACAGGAGGACAATGTCCAAGGGTTAAAGCATGGGTTAAAGGGCAGGTGTTGAGTGAAAGGCAATTCAGCAGTTCTCATATTCTAGACCCTTTCTCCATTTTTCCCTGGCCTTTTGTTGCTCATCGTGCCACTACTGCCCATGGAGATGTGGGTTTCTGGGGTAAGGGAGTGCATCTAACTTCTTCAGCTGCAGCAACAAATTCTGCTCCCTACTAACCTGATTCACATTTGAACCAGTAACCCAGAGCTGAGAGGCTGCCTAGCTCATTAAAAATTCCCTGAGCGAGTTTTCTGACCCAGTTACAAAACAACAAAGAAAGCTTTTTAAGTTGTTTTTTGGAATTCATGTAATAAAAGATTCAGGCAATATATGGATTATTTATTCACGTAGGGGATTTAAAATTGCTGCTTTATTTAGGAAGAATGTATCTGATTTTCAGCACTATCTTTGTTTTACAACAATTCAGGCAGCTACTAAATGAGTGAGTGGAAGGGGAAAGGAGGAAACTGGAACAAGATCTTAGGCATGACTAGAGGGACCCAACAAATCTAGTTCTACTGTCAAATTGTTTTAATGAAAGAGCTGATTTTACTTTTTACTTGCCTGTGAAGGGCAAAAGGGTACAGTTATTATCTCAGCTATTTTATTTGGGTTTTTTTCTATATAAAGGACCCACCCCATTCTTCCATGTATTTTGGATTAATCAGAAAAAATAATTGCTTCCATATTTCCTTGTTCAGCACGTCCTTCATTTCAGAGTCTGACCCACAACAGATGTCACCAGAGACAAGTCCATAGAAGACACACCAGCTGTCCTGATTCGTACCAGTGTCAGCTTTACTCCACACTCCGTTAATGAAAATGAATACAGGCCTGCAGCTTCACCGAAACTCCTGTTCTTGGCTTCAGGCTCTAGTTAGGAGCCCCCTCCTATTGCACTTGTGATGTACATCAAATCCTTCTGAGAAAATCAAAGGTAAAAAATAGAAAAGCAATGTTGTTGTTGCAGACAAATCTCAAGCAGGCAACAGCCTCTCTCCATGACCTTCAGGTAGAGAAAGGTTATTTTTTCAGGAAATCTGAGTAGAACTTGAACTCTTCAGTAGATGTAAGGTCTCTTTTGTAGACCCAGAATAAGAAACAGAAGGACAACAAGCTGTAGTTTCTATCCCTTCCAGCACTGGTTAATGAAGAACTAAAGTGGGACACAAAGGAACAGAGTATAGAGATACACACAGGACTTTTACACCCCCACAAAAAGGTTGTAAGTACAAAGGACAGAGGCTCAGGGAAGCAGCAGTGATGAGCACAACAGGAGGAATTTGGGTCCTGCACAGCGACTCTAAAAGTGATGCTGCCACTGCGGGGCCCCCAGCCACGCTCCTCACACCATCACAGCCTCCCTGCATACTCTCCCCCTGCTCTCCTGATATCAGGCCTGAGGTTTTCTCCATTCCTTTCCCTCTAGATAAGTCATGTCTGACCTTGGAGAATGAAATATTCCATTTCCAAAATTTTCAGCCCAGGAAAAGCAAAGGAGCTGTGCAGTGGACCAGAACCCACCAGCTTCCCAGCCAACAAAAAAAGCTGGTGTCTCACACGCTCATCTTCTAGTTCAAAAATTCCCAAAACAGTCCAACCAAGGTCGCGTTGTATCTTGGATAAATATCTACTGCTGCACCTGTGGAAAAAACCCAAAGTAATCAGCTGTATCCTGCCAATTTTCTCAAGCAAGACAAGTAAAAAGTCTATATAATTATAAGTCCAATAGCCTGAAACTAATCCCAGGTAAAATACTCTATAACTGATCTGAGAGTCAACTAATACAAAATTAAAAGGTGTATTTAATGCTAAACAAAGTGCAATTATGAAAAAGTAGCTTGTTATCTGTTGATAATATTATGAGATTGATTGTAAAAGCTATCTGTGGCTATTGTAATAGACTCTGCAGTGTGTATGATGTAGTATGGCATGGCACTTTGATTAAGAGGCAGAGTGGATTTGAGACCTGCTGGCAGGTCTCAAAATGTAATGGAGATTTTTGTTTTAATGGTTACATTTCTAGTGGTTCCCACAGAGATCAATTTTTATTATTATGCCATTTAAAACTCTTCAGTAACAGCCTGGAGAAATCCAGTCATTTGCAAATGTTAAAAAAAATAAAAGAGGCACTAAACAATTATGAAGAAAAGAGGTCTCTGATACAGAGCAATATGAGCCTGCCAGTAAATAAGATGCAAGTAAACAATATGTATTTTAGTGTGGCCTATAATGAAAATGTGTCTCTACAAAGACTGCAAGTTAAGTCCTGGGGAGGATTGTAGTGGAGGCTGGAGGTCCTGGCATCACCTGTTGAACACAAACTTCAGAATGGTGATAGCAAAACCACCTGCTGTCATCTTTGCTATATCCTGATTATAGCAGCGCAAAGCAAAAGGAACAGAGAGGTTTGTGTCATGCCCACAGGGAGGCTTCTGCTGAAATGTTTGTCTCATCTGATGCCTACAAATTCAAGGAAGATGCTGATGAAACTGGAGAAGATTCAGGAAGGGGCCACAGAAATTACCGAGGGACTGAAAAACACCTCTCTTGAGAAAGAAAACAAGGGATTTAAACTATTTAGTTTATTCAAAAGTATGTTAGCCAGGGAGCTGTTAACTTTTTAAACATGGGGAACAGAGATATGATAATTAGTCCAAACAAATTTAAAAGCTGGAAAATCAAGCTGGCCAAGTATCAGGCATTTTTCACATGCTTTCTGATGACTAGCAAAGTTGATACACCTTTCAGTTCCACCTCTTTGCTCTTCCTGTCTAACTCAGGCAAATCTAAAATCTCTTTAGCATGTTTGCCCAGTTACAACCAGAGTTACTTGGGTGAGAGAGTGGGAAAATAGAAATCTCAAAGATACGACAAGTCCCTATGTGCCTGAACAACAAGCAGATGGGCAGAGTACTGTGTGGAATCATTCCCTTGCACAGAGGAAGGCAGCTGTGATTATGTGTCATGGTGTCTAGCACAAATGCCAGCTAGCCAGTCAGAGCTCTCTCTCACACACACATACTGCCTAGTTAGTCAGTTCATGCCCCATTTGGCTTATTCCAGATTTTTCTAAAAGCCTGAAAGTAACTAAGACTGAATCAGAGTAGTCCTGTGGTTTGTATATTATAGAAGATAAAGGTAGATATATGTGGTAGCCTTCCTGGTCTCACTATCTCTGAATCCCTGGCCATTTAACTCGTAAAAACTAAGGCAGTGAAGAAAACAAAAGGAAAAAAGTGTTAACCAGTCAGTTTGTCCAAGAGAAACAGCCATGTCAGAGAAAGGAGTTTAAAGGTCCCACTCCAGTCTAACAAATGCCACTGGGTCTGACTTGCTCTCCACAGGGATGTCTCAGAGCTGTGTGAGGAAGCTACCGAAGTAAAACAGGTGGCCTTGGCAATGTGGCGGACTTTATCTGTCCAAGGCAGAAACGGGGACTGCTCTGGTTGCTGTCATGGCCCTCTGCTGCACTGATAGCACAGACAGCACATAAAGCTCAACAGAATATCCTCCCCTCAGTGACATCTTGGACCTACATCCCAGCACAGTAATGGGCTCTGTCAGTTGTTACAATTTAAATGTGATTACCTGCACTGGAAACTGCACCATCACCTGCTATTTGGGCAATGGCTTGTGGGTGAGTATCCGGAGCATTAATCGTTGCACCTCTAGCACCTCTGTGACAGCACAAAGGTGGCTTTCTCCAGCCCATGCAGCCCTTTCCCTGCTCCCCTTACCACTATGCCAGGACTGCACTCACCCCAACACGGCTACCTGCTGCTCCAGCTGAGGTGTAGCACAGTGAGGAAGCTCAGGGAGCACTTGCAGCTTGCTTAATCTTCCACTGGACCTGGGTCACCATGCAACTGTGAAGTGACAGTGCCAGTACTAATATAACATAATTATTATTATATTTTATATTTATATATTTATATTGTATATGATATATATAAATATATATTTATATATTTATATTATATATGACATATATAATAGGTGATGAGAGGGCAGCAGCAAGATACTTGGGAACACAGGATGTAAAGGAGGCTTGAGCCAGACATGAAACACCTGAGCTGCAAAACTGTCAGCCAAATCCATAAGAAATGTGATTCACAGTGCCCAGGCAATGAGCCCAGATGAACCCAGTGCTTCAGTGACACTGGTCTTTGAGCTGCCCCATTTAACACCAACTCAGGTGTAACTACAGAAACTGCAATCACACCTTTCTGTGCAGAAGGGGCATGTCCTGTCAGAGTCTCATACTGTAAGAAAGCTGTTCTCCCTAGTGCATTTCATTTATCCTGAATATTTCACCTGCAAAGCAGTCTCCACAGAAGAAAGGAAGCACCCTGGGTGCTGGGGCTGTGGGGTGAGCTACCAAGGAGCTGGCCCCTGGCGGTGCTTCTCAGCTGCCCTCATACAGCCTTTGAGAGCGGCAAAGTGTCAGTTTGCACAACCTCCTTCACCAGAGAAGAGCATCCAGCACTTGCTCAGAACATACTGAGACGTAATTCAAGGCTTTCTTTGACAGATTTATTCCTATTTCCTTTTCAGATATGCACTTAATAAACAGAGCTGACAGTGCTGGGACTGTTGTAGGTGCAGTGACAGACTAGCTTTACTTGACTGCACATGTGTGACTTTGGTGTTCAGGCTGATTACAGCCATCCAAAAACCTGGCTTTGAAGCACTATATTACCTCACATATTTCCTGTATTAGAAATGGGGAAATTATAGGTTTGAGTGGGTCTGTTCCACCTTTGATCTCCCTGCTTACCCATACATGGGCATTTGAAGGTATCATCTGACGCCATGGGGCTCTAGGCAATGATGGAAAAAAATGGACAATGTAAGTATTGCTGCTTCTGAATTCAAGGTGGTACCTACATTCCTTCCCTTTGTAACGCAGTCTTACAGGGCTCCATGAAGAAAAGCTGTGTACACCCCAGCTGCCCAGAAATGCAATCCTGGAGAGATTGGTGCAGGACAAGCGCACTGCAGCAAGCCATAGGCTCAGGCTCAGGCTAAGAAATAAACTGTCCGGTTTTGTACAGTGTAGCACCACTGCTAATAACACAGCTCTTATCACCAGCTCCTGAGCGAAAAAACAGCTGAGCCCTGGAGAATGGCAGGGTCATTTTGTGTGATCTATTTTCTTGAATATATTTTTCTTATGAATATACACAAATTAATAGGAATTAGGAACCTTGTGAAAAGTTGTCTATTGCATTTGAAGCACAGGAAGTTCACAGGGGTCTGGTGAGTGTAACAGTTTCTCCAAGTCTCTGGAGCAACCAAATCAGATCCACTAGCTCAGCTACCTGCAGGCTGCTGGGACCTTTGGGATGAACCCCAGCTGCAGCCTGAATTCTCCCTCTCAGTGTCACAGTGCAATGCCTTAGCTCCTCTGCTGTTTCTGCAACATCCCAGAGCCACAGTACAGTCAAGGCTTGTTTCAGACACTCATCAGCCTATGATGTGGAGCCCAGCAGACACCTTACAGAAGACTTATGGGTACCTCTCCTGCTGCCGTTAGCTTCTCTTATGCTACCCCTCTGCAGACACCAAACAGAAGGGGCTGCTAACTATTCCTGAAGAAACTGCAGCAAAAGGCTTCATGCCATCCTAGTAAGCATAAGATAAAAACAAGAGTCTAGTTTTTGTGCATGGAGAAGAGGATGTCCACAATGCCTGTTCCAGTGAAGAAAGAAAAATGCTCTGGGGAATGGTGCAGGGGAGATCTCTTAACACTGGAAAAGCTTTTAATAGCAGTATATCTTCCTGAATCAACACAGTGAACCAAGAGTGTTACAGAGTTAAATATCACACTAATTTCCTTCATATCTTCCTCCCTGCAGTCCTAACCTTTACTCTTCTGCTACCTGCCTCCTGTGTTTCCTTTTTTATCTTTCTGAGCCTGTTCTGCCTTCCCTGCCCTACGCCCACATGTTCTCCAGTGCCAGATGCTCTTTAGAAATCAATGATGGGTTGGGGGCGGGGGGTGGAGGGGAGAAAGATGAAGCCAAATTTTCTGTGGTTTTTAAAAGCCACTAAATCTGACCCTCGGAGACTCACCAGTTTGAAAACCCAGGACTCTCTGGTCAAGGCTGTTGGCCAAGGAAAACCTGTGCGTGGAGGGAGAAAGGCTGTAATTCTGCACATCGCTCACAGCTGGGCTGGCACCAGGTTCTTTGTGAACTGCACAGAGCAGAAGGCAGCACTGCCAGTTTTGCTCCACTTTTCTCTGGGATCCAGAAAGAAGTGAAAACTTGCTCTGAAAACAGACATCCTTTCCTGCAGACAGTCCAAAAGACACATCTGTTTCTGCCCTGAGAGGTGTGTTAGTGAGGGATAGGGCCAAAGCTCTCAGCTCTTTGCCCAAGTTTGCATCTTATTAAAGATGTGGCCTTGAGAAATTTCCTTAGCTCAAGCAAGACAATGCCTGTAATGGACCTCAGAAAGGCTTTGGAGAGAGGCTTTGATTGGAATTAAGCCGTACAGCATAAAGGAGTTGCTTTTCCCTTTGGCAGCATGGACAACACTGGTAGGTATTCCACTCAGCAAGTCCTGCCAGCATTTATGCATTTGGATACTCAATGGGGATTTATTATTTAGTCAAAAGCAGAGACAAAATTAGTAAGGATAAAACAGAATTTACAACAGCTATGTGTAAACCTCTATCAAATACTCTTTTTGCTCAGAACTTAACTTACAAATATGCCACGTAGTCCTGCTTTTCACTGCAGAACAAGTGTGTGGTGTCTTCACAGTGGTAAGATCTAGCATAAGAATAAAGTCTTTTTTGCATTCATTTTCAGTCACACCAATGCAAACATACAGAGATGTCCATAACTGTGCTTTTAGGGAAGAGCTACAAAAATTGCCATGCATATATTTTTTCCTAGACTCTCAGAAGCAGTGAGTAAATCACAGCTGTTTATATATAGAAAGTCCCAGATAACCTTGTTGGAATTTCATTACAGATACTGTGTAAAAATTGTGCAGAAGTTCAGGTAGTGTATAGAAATACAATATATTAAGTGTTTAAAAACTGCTGGTAAATGCAAAAGAATTCATTCCCCAGCCAGCATTAATTAGTATAAAATATGGATAAATTTTCTCATGCTATTACTATAATATTTTGCTTTTCCATCTTCGTTTCCTCTAGCCGAACATAACAGCAGTGTCAGCAAAACTAGTCTTCCCTCGCCATCCTAAGGGCTTGCAGTGAGTGTGGTCCCTGAGACCTGGCATATGGGTACATGAGAGTGACGGTCCCTGTGGGGTCCCCCGTCCCTGTGCTGTGCGTGCTGCTCACCCACTCTCGCTGAGCTGTGGTGCCACAGCAACTCCCAGGCATCTCTGACTCCTCCCATAATGAAGAGAGATGTGCAAAAACCTGTCATGGCAAAAATGGTATGTCATTAACTCAGATCATGTCTTCATCCACAGGGTGGAAAGCTGTGCAAGAAAAGAGGCCTGCTCCAGCAACTTCCCAAAAGGGGCAAGCAGAGAGTCAGCCCCTTGGCTGGTCTGGAGTGGGATTAGGAGGCTGCGTAGTGGTTACCCTGGGCTGTAGCCAAAGGCACTCAGAAATAGTCAGCCTTGCAGGCTGCTTGGATAATTTTCTCTATTGTTGCTTTTCCTTGGTGCTAAGTACCATCCCTAAACAGCTTAATGAAGCAGAGTTCATAAACTCTGCTGTTCACTTAGTTGAAAACCATGCCAGCTTGACAAACCAATGGTATACTAATTGAATGAGTTATTTGGATATCAAGGCATGTGGATAAATAGATTTATTACTGAGCAAGAATTTAGAAAATATGCTCTTCATTATTCTTTGTTCATAGATATTTCTCCTAGCTTGCTATCTGCACAGAGGTGTATATATTGTAGTTAACATCTTATATATTTTGATATTTGTCCACATTCATGTACATTTGGGGGGGAAAAAGGTGTGCAATTAGTTTTTAAGTATGCATTCATTGTAGTGTTCTGCAACGTTTTTTCCATCAAAAAAATTTTTATTTTACATGCTCACCACTGAAAAGGCATGAGCATTTGTCCTGCATTTTTCTGTGCTTGGAAAACCTAACCAAGAATGTTGTTCTTGAAGGGATGTATAAAATTTTTTGAGATTTTTTTTATCATAGAAAAATAAAAACTGAACATCTCCTGTATTTATTCTTTTGAACTGGGATAGTGAAATTCAAAAGATAGCAAAGATACTATTTATTACTGAGGAGTGAGGTGTTAATAATACAGCATCATCACAATAACAGCAAAAGTAATAGTAAAAAGTAATAATTACAACAGAAAAAATAATAATTTTAATAAATAATGTAGAAAGACCTCGACATCCTGGGGAATCCCCTGCAGTGTGATGGAGGGTGTTGTATCTCACAGCCAGGGGACAACATACCTTGTCATACGGCTGCTCTGCAAGGAGGAGGGAGGCAGTGACAGTCTGGTTTGCCAAGACTTCCTCCTATGACTTTACTTCAGGGGGAAAATGTTCATCTTCTACAGTTTCCATTTAATTTCAGTGGATTTTTGACAAGCCATGAGATTCATACTTCACATTGTCCATGTTCATACCACTGCTTCAGGAGTGTAAACCTGACTCTGCCTTGGTACTTCCATGGGCTGTAAGAGATTCAGGATTTTACTTCTTATTTTTAGTTTTCCTCGTCTTGAGACTTTGAATCAAAGATTAGTGAAAGCAGTAGCTCTTTATTGCAATTTCAGTATTTCATTAATGGTGCTTTCTTCTCTTACTATATTCACACGAGTAACTGCCTGTGACAGCTCAGAAACCTCTTACAACATGCTATATAGAAAACAATGCAGTAGAGGTTATGGCTTTGACAGGGAAGCTCCATGAGTGCACTCCTGTTGTTTGGCTCAGGGTTCTGCTCTGCCATCCCTAAGAGTTGATTTAAGGGTGGGCTAGTGTCAAAAGAGGGGATTTTATCTTCTCTCAGTCACCTTTCATCCTGCCACCGGCCATGTTATGATGTCCCTCAAACTGGTACCAGTGTTCAGATGGCCGTGCAATGAGCCAGATCCCACAGTTTATCTGGCTCAAAGATAATCTTTACTTTTGTAACTGCCATTGACAGGTCAATTTTCAGGACCTGACTGGGCAAAGGTAGGGCTGGGTCAAGGAAGGTATTAAAGAGAATAAGGAGAAGCTAGTGGGGACTACAGGACAACCATTTTAAGTAAGAAACAGCTAACATATTGATTTTAAGTGTCCAAGAGACAATAACACCTTTTCAGAAAATGGCTTGCAATAGGTAGTGCTATTAAAGGGCATTTCCTCCTCTCTGTTAAATTTGCACTTGAAAAATAAGCTATTATATAAACAACTGAATATACTATAAAATCACCAACTCTATTTTCCTACCCTTTACTCTTCTTTGATTCTCAAATAAAGCACAGAAGAGAAGACAGTGAGAGAATTAAGGAAAAGAAAGAGAAGATAAAGGAATTAAAAAATGGGTCTTTGACCTGAAAAGCAATGATGAGAAGAAAATTTTCTATTTAGTTTATGGAAATTACACTCTGCCGCCCAGAGAGAGATAACTCTTCAATGAAACTTCATTCTTGCTGAGCTTTTCTTTCCTTTAATCCCGCTGACTAGAAGCAGTCTATTTCTGTACTGTAAGCATCCTCTAGTTCAACTGAAAAGCCTTAATTTAATCTTTCTAGACAGGAATCATCTTAAGATTCATATATATGACTACTGTTTTCTGACTCCATAGAGAGAATAAAATGTATAAATCAGGTACTGCAGTTTGTCTGCGTTTCATCTGCTGGGAAAGTGGGAATGAGAGGGATTCCTTGTGGAGATTCATCTGATAACAAAATTATAAACAAGATGCTTGCATGGCAGCAGCAGTTGTGAGATGTGGAGTGCAATGTGGAGTACAAAAATGCATAGTTAGTTTATGAACTAGTCATAGCTGACTTAATTTCACTGAAGTTGCTGGAACTGTGCTTGTATTTTTTTTCCAAATGAAAAGCAGAAAAATAAAGAAATTTCAGCAAAAACAATGTAAGATGTATTTCACAGAGACTTAAATATTGTGCTGATGGGCATAAAAGAAGCAAAAGAAGTCCATAGACAGTTTTTCTCATTTGTTTTACAGAGCCAGACTGACACAACACAGACAACTGATTTAATCCCCTCAATATCTCTGTAGGAAAAGATGGAGAAACTGCTAACAGTGGTGAAAGGGCTGGCAAGACAAAATGCTGCAATGCTGCAAGAAGCACTTCCTTATGCAGCCCTATGGCCATGATCATACCTACAGTAAAAAAACAAGTTGGTGGTATTTCCACTGACACTGTGGATTTGCAAAGGCTCTGACCATGGCTCACCAGTCCCTGAGTGGGTCCCAGCAGCTGGGCTTTCCCCACTGCAGCTGCTGTGGCTGCAATCAGTGTACATCCATCCACCACAGAAAACAGCACTGCTCCTCCAATGATACATTTATCAATTTTTAATCTCCAGTGTTAGCTATAATTTTTCTCAAATGCCTTTTAACTTTCCACATGTATTTTTTGTCATTGTCTTTCCTGTGTTCCTCACATGCAGGTAGAAAGTCCCTGTGCTATGTGCAGCACTCGGTACAGAGCTTTCAGATGGTGTAAATCATGGAAATAATGGCACAGTGGGTATCAGGGATTTATCAGCAGCAGGTTAGATGCCTATTTCTATAGTGTTTGTTATAATATAATGGATACTGGTTGTGCCATCATATTTTATGTTTGTTGTCAGGGTTGTTTATAGGAGTGAGAAGGCAGAGCAGCCAGCCAGGAGTTCCTACCTGTGGCTGCACCACAAAGTGGGAAAGCCTCACGGGGAAACTCATGTTTGCTCTTTAGGTCTTTTGTAAAGTTCCACATGCAATGAAACAGAGGCCATTTGACAAGAAGCAGAGTGGTATCTGTAGCCAGAGCCGCAAGCTAGGACCCAGACAAAGAGATAGGTTTCTGTCTCATGTAAGCTGCTAGTGCATGGTTGAAGTTAAGTGAGAAGTAGCATTTTGGGCCCTCCCTCTCCTAGCATTTATTGGTGGGAAAATAGATCAGTGACGTCACAACTTTTTTGCTTGGGCAGTAAAAATGTTTTGAGCGCCCCCCTTCCCAAAGATATGCATATTTATTTCTTTAGGTATAAATTACATATATTTAGGACTGTACTAGTATCACAAAAACAGAAATGAAAGTAGGATGAGATAAAGGTGAAAAAATGCTTATTTTATTTTTAAATTTAATTAATTAATGACACAAAAAATATTTTCTTCTGGACCCCCAATGCCTTGTATTGCGCAGCCTTGATGTGTGCACACCCTGCTTTGGAGATCATGAGTTTAGACAGCCCCCATACAGGTGCCCTGAAACCCTCTCTGGAAAGCAATGTCTGCCCCTTTCTCACAGGAGGCCATAGGTGTTTTCCCTGCATTTGACCACCGTCTCCTCCCCACCTGCTTGTCTCAGAGCAGAGCTGTCTCCAATTTTTCACTTACAGCTAGAAAACCATCACTTTTAGAAATTCCCTGCCCTGGTCGCCTCTGTTAACCCCTCTAATGTTGCTTGTATCAGATTAATACAATCACTTAAGCAGCAAGTGCTGAGCTTTTAATTACATCCCTGGCATGTTCAGCCTGCACAGCACACAGATAAGTTATTTTTCTGCTTGATATATATATCTGTTCAAATTATTCTAAAGCACTGGAGTCAGAACAGTGCAAGAATATCAAAGTATACCATACTCTTTTGAGTTTTTGTACAACTAGTATTCAGGCAATAAACTTTGATTACAAAATTACCAGACCTCTTCACCATTCACTTTATCCTGTAGAAGAAGCTGACCCCACTTGTCTTCTGGAAATACTTTCCTACTCAAAGCATAATGCCACCACTAGTCACAGCTCAACAAACTGCAGAGACCTCCCACAAACCCAAGCAACAGAAGGTCTAGGCTAACACATTCATGTACCTTCTGTACCCTCTCCAGACCTAAGAGGAAATTGATTTGACTGTCTTCCCAAGTTCAGGAAGCAGGTCCTGTCCTTCATAGGGGGAAAAGCCCTTGGCTCTCATCAACCCTGGCTTTCTTCTGCCATCACCTTGCAGCCTTCTGCCATTCTTCCATCTCCTAACCCTAACTCTAAGACCAAACAGAACTTCAGTGACAGCCTGTCAGACCAGACACCTGGCCATGGCCCAACTTGCAGCATTATCCACCGTTTTCTTTGCTTTTTGGGGTATTGTTTTGCATATACTTCACGGGAAACCAAACCATGGTTATTCTCTCTGCAAGATGCTAAAGGTGTTTGGCTCTGCTCTGTGCCAGGGCTGTCCCTCACTCACTTGGCTCTGGAGGAGGCAGGCCTCACCATGGCTTGAGGTGGGAAGCAGAGAGTTATCTTAGGGGGCAAGGGCTTTTATTTTCTTTCTCAGTAGATCTTGTGTGAAGTTACGGTTTCTGTGAGAGTTATAAAGAACTAGTGCAAAGCCCATAAATTTTTCATGCGTGTAATAGGATTTGACTACCACTAGGACTGCGGCTGATGGTGATAACTGAGGGGTTTTGTTGCCTGCATCTTTGAGTGAGTCTGTGGGCTGTCATTCAGATGAGGGCTGGGGTTTTATCTGGTGTTTGAGTCAAGCAAACCAAAGCTTCCTATCCTCCCACTGGAGACCTCACTGTGCAGGAGGCTGAGCTAGGAAGAAGGCTGGCACAACTTGTGTCAAAAGCTATTCTCACCTTTTGCACTCTGAGTCCCTTGGTGTACCTCAGGGATGGTTCTACAAGCTGATTACAAATTTAGAGTTGAATTCCATGGAGAAAGAGGACTAATGGCCTCACCAAATACCCACACCTGCAATCTTCATAGCTGCTCATGTCCTCTAAAATCCAGCAAATAACTGAGGATGTTTGTTCTAGTCTGTATCACCTGAGAGGTTATGAAGGTGGCTGCCTTCAGTTACAGCCCATCTTTTCTCAAGTGTAATTCTCTGCCTGGATGGACTTAAGAGCAGGGTACTGACTGGTGCTGGAAAATTGATAGCCTCAGGAATGAAAGTCATTGTCAGCATTTAGATAAACTGCAGTCTACAGAAGGAAAGGAACTGAAAATGTTAGTCAAGGTTTTTGTTCTTTTCCTTTCTTGCTCTTCCTCAGTGTGTTACTCAGGCTATGTTAGGATTTCTTCTAACTGGGAGTTTGGAAATCTGCATCCTTGGGAAGCCAGACTGCTCCTGGGTGGGCTGGCCAGGGGAATATTCCCCATGCTACTTGTGGAAATCAGAATCCTTTGTCTGCTGGAGCAAGAGCTAGTTCCCTCATTAATTATTCCAAGTTAGTGTTGGAGTTATTTATGCTTTGTCCTGGAGTCAGGCAAACCTGGAAACACTGCAGAACACCTAAGTCCTCTCTATATGACCTCTTTAAAACAACTTGTGTACCAAGGCAAAGCTAATGTCTGTGTTGCTCAGCCTATTAGAAAACAACAAGGCAAAGGAAGACTGTTGCTGTTGATTTTGAGGTTCAGAAAACATGCTGTGAAACAATCTTCCAGGAAAGGCTTCATTTTTCCTTCTTGAGAAGTATTTATGACAGGACTTAAATTTGTAAAAAGAAAAATGTTTATCTCTTGTAGAGATGAATTAACTCAGTATCTTAGAAAAGTAGTTTCAGGAGAAGACATTTATATAATGAACCAGTTTGTCTGACTACTTTCCTGAGTACTCATCTTACTTCCTTGGTCATAATGGTAGAATTATAAACTTTGTGACTATTACATAAGGAACAAGCTCTTTGACTTTTGAGATAGCCATAAGAGTGTAAAATTCCTTATGTTTATCAGCTTTTATGGTTGGTCTTCTTTTAATAGCTGTATCATCGAAGATGATATTTTTTTCCGGTTTCTAGGAGAAAATATTAAACTCTGAAATTCTCTCAGAATGTCCTCTTTGTCCTCTGCTTATAGCATTTTTATGGTATATGTTAATAATTCATGGAGAAAAAAAAAACATGGTTAAAATTCTACTACTTCCTGCATAAAAGCAATTTATTGACCTTTCTGAAGGCTTTCTTTTCTATTTTTTTATTGGCTTATGTTCTGTTGAAAGTTGAGCTTCAGAGATTCCTGATGCAAAGTATGTTTGTATGACTCTGGATAACTTTGAAGTGTCCTGAGTCCACTGAACATTCAGGAGGGAGAAAAAAGAAATAGCAAATTAATTGTTTATCATTTCTCAGGGGCACAGAATATGCCTGGATCAGCAAGTTGGGTAACACACAGTGGGATATGTTCTGCTATCAAGGATCTTTTGGTACAATTTCTATTATGCAAAAGCCTGTCATCAGAAAAAAGGATGAACACTGACTGTGAATACTCTCAAGAAATATGTTCTCAATGGCACTTTACATCCAGAAATGCACAAATACTTTATGCGCTTCCGTTCTTACAGTACTACTGAGCTGTACATAAAGTTGGGTAAATGGAGGAATAAAAGAGCCATTGCCTCAAGTTCCCTGCTCTGAATTCCAATTTCTGCTCACTCCTTCAGAAGTCAAGAAGGTAAGTGGAGAAGGCAGCTTGTAGGCCCACAAACAGCATCCTGGTTTTGACAGCTGCCACATGCTGCCAGACACACAGCCTGATGCATTTTCAACTACCTGACGTGCAGGACGCAATGCCAGTTTTGCAGTCCTGTTCCTGTAGTTACAGCACTAGTCTCTGGGGCTTTTAAAGTACTGTGTTTTTTGGGACAACACATGGGGACAGAAGCACCAGAAACGTCAGTGATTTAACACTTTTGGGTGTGGGAGACAAGAAGAAGGGATAACATAGTAGCGATAATCTGAAAGATTCTTTTGCATGAGCTATCTGCATCCTGTGTAAGAATTAAGGTCATTTTCAGCACTGCGTCCAGGATTAGTTGTGTTGGTAGTAAACAAGAACATCTTGTCTCTCTTTTCTCTTTTTTTGCTCTGGCCTATGGCTTAAAAATGGAACAGTATGAGGGCTAACTGTATGGAATTGGAGCCTATGTTTTTTTTCTACAATGTTGTTTTTCTTCTAGAAAATTTCTAATTCCACTTCCACATTATCATTCAGCTCTATGTTTGAATCTAGCTACAGTAAACAAGAACTTACTGTAAAGCAATCAATATTCTGCTCAAGCTGGGCCTGGAGGAAGAAAAGGTCTTGATGAATCATTAACATCCATGGTGCCAGCAGAATTTACACTATCTGATGATCTATCTTCTACAGTCTGCTCTCAGCATTGTTATATTTCCATTTCCTGTGTTATTGAAGCCTTTCTTGGAAGAGGTCCAGCCCTCCCCCAGAAAGTCAGCTTTATGGTACCACATACACTAACACAGGCTTCAAATTGTTGTGGATTCAAGTTTTGAATGTAATGAAGCTTCTTTCACTGTTGCATTCATAACACATAGTGAGAGACGGTGGACCTCGTTGGTCATGGTGGCTGCAAGCTGCTCACACCTGGAGAGTAAATAAAAGCATTGTGGCCTCCCCGGCCTATAGGTACAGCTGGTTTTTTTCATCACATTCAGAATCTCCTGTTAAAAAAAAAAAAAAGAAAAATGTCACACAATGACCCAGGGAAGTCTGTTTCATTTGTAAATCTGGGGATTAGCCCACTGTAAATACACCAGACACAGCAGTCAAGCTAAATGCTGAAAGGGATGCTGAACCATCACTGCATTAATTCACCAAGCTCATCAGCATTTTAATCACAAGATCCAGGTGGCTTTTCAGAATCATGGGATTATTAAAGCACAGTGGGATTTCTTATATATTTTGTCACTTTATTCAGGGAGCAAATATTTTGCAGCAACAATAGATTTACTTCCTACAGCTGTCAAACATTGACAGCAATACATACTAATGTATCTGAGGAGGAGTTGTTCCTCCTGGCTGGAGTGTGTCAGACCACAGGGTCATAACTACAATGGACATCTTAGATCTCAGCCTGCAGTCCAGCAAGACTGAGAAGTAGAATCTGACATTAAGAAATTAAAAACAAAGTCATATTTCTCATAGCCTGGAGAAAAACAAAATAGTTCAGTTTCAGCCTCCCTTTGCATTGAATCTGCTAGCTGAAACGGCTCAGGTTAGCACAGGAACATGAGGAGGAAAGGGACAGGTCTGTGTGCCCAGCTGCTCCCAGCTGTTGCTCAGTGTCTCAGCACCACTGCATCCGATGGCACGTACGTACAATCAGGCTGAGGAGGACAGAGAACATTGAATATGTTTCAGAGTGTCAATATTATACAGTGGCTCATCCAAGCTCATCATGGGCTACAGGACTGCAGGGGAAAGGTAACACACATTAATGTAATGTTGCACATCACACAGACAAAGCCATGCAAACAGGTAGGGTGCAGCTGTGGGCAAATGATAAATGACAACACAAAATTTTACCTAGTCCTCTTTAGATTCAAATCATCAATTAACCTGCTGAGGAGAAGAGTTATGGACTCCACATCCTTCGAGATATTCACAATTAGACTACAGAAGATTCTGAACAACATGATCTAAGTCACACTGTCCCAGGAACTCCTTCCACCTTAAATTATTCTATAACCCACTAGTTCAGGAAAATAAGTAGATAGCAGGTAAAACTAGATAAAATATTTGTAAGGAGACATTGTTATGGCCTCTGTGGTAATAAATACTGTTGTGAACCCTGAAAAGTGACAGTGTTCCTAGTTCCAGAAACAGGATGTCAATTAGCAACACCATGAAAAGGACAACTTTTCAGTACAATGTTCTAAAATAAACTCAGATAAGTGATTACTAAGTATCTTTGTATATATGAGAAGTAATTTTTTTGCCTAAGACATTTGCAGATCTACTGTATAGTACTTTAGTATAGTAAGACACTTTGGTGACATTTCTCATTTACTGTCAACAAAAGAAATTAATGTCTGACCTGCTTTAAAACAATAAACCTCCTCCCCCACATTTCCTCTCCTCTTCGGTTCCTGATATTAAAGTATTCAGTTTTCAACAAGTTTAATATCCAGAAATCTCCTTTCTTTATTGCATATTTTTTTTGCTGCCTTGAAATATATCAAATGATCGGAGTTTGTTTAGAAGTACAGAAGCTGAAAATAGCTTATTTTATTTCCCTCTTCTGGCACCAAGAATGCCCCCTTAAAATTCTAACACCATCATTGCTGTTGTAGTCATCTGTCTTAGGCTTTAAAATGGTGCAAGGCAAAATCTGTCAGAGTTGTATTCGAAATCTTACTCTGATCTTCAGCACCACACAATTTCTGAGCAGAGATGGATATACTGTGGGAGGACACAGGTAAACAGGGGCAGTGGTGGTCCTTGCATGTAAGGGGAAAGAGAAGCCAAAAGGAGTAATGGCAATTCAGCTTCCAGAAACACTAATGGGAAGGTGCAGAGAAAGGCAGAGGAGAAGGAGAGGTGCATTATCATCACAGTAAAAAATGTCTAAAAGAAAACAACAACAAAAGCAAAAATTGCTTAAAAAAATACTTTATCTGATCAGATTTTTTTAAATTAGTGGGAATTCAGATCCTGTTCTTGTTTCTGCCCCACTCTAGTCTGCTCAAGCATTACAGAAACCTCCACAGTGTATGTGCCAGTGTTGCAAATACGTGTTTCCAGAGCAAGGCAGGACAAAGAAAGGTAGCACTGCGTTTATGCTTTGGCATCTTCCTCAACTCTCAGTTTATGCCAGATCACCAAATTGATTTCTTTTAATGTAGACTTTTCTATTTAGTTAGTGTAGACAAAGCTAAACTGACCTCAGTATCCATAATTATTGTTATTAAGGTTAGACCTGCTACTGCTTTAGAAAATCCTTCAGTGGAATTAATTTTCTGTGGAAGAGAAACCCTTTTTCTCTGTTTCATAGCTGGGCAAAACCTGCCACACAATCACTGGAGTTTAGAAATATCTGAGACTGGCTCTAAGTCACTTCATTTTATGGAATGGGTTGAAATGAAAAGGAAATACTTCACTCATCATTTTG